>NW_026712207.1:1436234-1555233 GCF_030504385.1 Musca domestica | reverse complement strand
TTAAAAGTGATCACAAATAATAGCTAAAACCCCGAAATGTCATATTTAAGGAGTTATGGCCATTTTAAAGTATGCTATTTTTCCTCTTTAGAAACTGATCACAAATATAGCTAAAAACCCCGAAATGTCAATATTTAAGGAGTTATGGCCATTTTAAAGTATGCTATTTTTCCTCTTTAGAAAATGATCACAAATAATAGCTAAAAACCCCGAAATGTCATATTTAAGGAGTTATGGCCATTTTAAAGTATGCTATTTTTCCTTTTAAAAAAGTGATCACAAATAATAGCTAAAAACCCCGAATGTCAATTTTAAGGAGTTATGGCCATTTTAAAGTATGCTATTTTTCCTCTTTAGAAAAGTGATCACAATAATAGCTAAAACCCCGAATGTCAATATTTAAGGAGTTATGGCCATTTTAAAGTATGCTATTTTTCCCTCTTTAGAAAAAGATCACAAATAATAGCTAAAAACCCCGAAATGTCAATATTTAGGAGTTATGGCCATTTTAAAGTATGCTATTTTTCCTCTTTAAAAAGTGATCACAAATAATAGCTAAAACCCCGAAATGTCAATATTTAGGAGTTATGGCCATTTTAAACAGTATCTATTTTTCCTCTTTAGAAAACTGATCACAAATAATAGCTAAAACCCCCGAATGTCAATATTTAAGGAGTTATGGCCATTTTAAAGTATGGCTATTTTCCTTTTTAAAAAAGTGATCACAAATAAGAGCTAAAAACCCCGAATGTCAATATTAAGGATTTATGGCCATTTTAAAGTATGCTAGTTTTCCTTTATTAAAAAAGTGATCACAAATAATACTAAAAAACCCCGAAATGTCAATAGTTAAGGAGTTATGGCCATTTTAAAGTATGCTATTTTTCCTCTTTAGAAAACTGATCACAAATAATAGCTAAAAACCCCGAAATGTCAATATTTAAGGAGTATGGCCATTTAAAGTATGCTATTTTTCCTGCTTTAAAAAAGTGATCACAAATATAGCTAAAAAACCCCGAAATGTCAATATTTAAGGAGTTATGGCCATTTTAAAGTATGCTATTTTTCCTTATGTAAAAATGATCACAAATATAGCTAAAAAGCCCGAAATGTCAATATTTAAGGAGTTATGGCCATTTTAAAAAGTATGCTATTTTCCTCTTTAGAAAACTGATCACAAATAATAGCTAAAAAACCCCGAAATGTCAATATTAAGGAGTTATGGCCATTTTAAAGTATGCTATTTTCCTCTTTAGAAAACTGATCACAAATAATAGCTAAAAAACCCCGAAATGTCAATATTTAAGGAGTTATGGCCATTTTAAAGTATGCTATTTTTCCGCTTTAGAAAAATGATCACAATAATAGCTAAAAACCCCGAAATGTCAATATTTAAGGAGTTATGCGCATTTTAAAGTATGCTATTTTTCCTCTTTAGAAAACTGATCACAAATAATAGCTAAAAACCCCGAAATGTCAATATTTAAGGAGTTATGGCCATTTTAAAGTATGCTATTTTTCCTCTTTAGAAAACTGATCACAAATAATAGCTAAAAACCCCGAAATGTCAATATTTAAGGAGTTATGGCCATTTTAAAGTATGCTATTTTTCCGCTTTAGAAAAATGATCACAAATAATAGCTAAAAACCCCGAAATGTCAATATTTAAGGAGTTATGGCCATTTTAAAGTATGCTATTTTTCCTCTTTAGAAAACTGATCACAAATAATAGCTAAAAACCCCGAAATGTCAATATTTAAGGAGTTATGGCCATTTTAAAGTATGCTATTTTTCCTCTTTAGAAAACTGATCACAAATAATAGCTAAAAACCCCGAAATGTCAATATAAGGAGTTATGGCCATTTTAAAGTATGCTATTTTTCCTCTTTAGAAAACTGATCACAAATAATAGCTAAAAACCCCGAAATGTCAATATTTAAGGAGTTATGGCCATTTTAAAGTATGCTATTTTTCCTCTTTAGAAAACTGATCACAAATAATAGCTAAAAACCCCGAAATGTCAATATTTAAGGAGTTATGGCCATTTTAAAGTATGCTATTTTTCCTCTTTAGAAAACTGATCACAAATAATAGCTAAAAACCCCGAAATGTCAATATTTAAGGAGTATGGCCATTTTAAAGTATGCTATTTTTCCGCTTTAGAAAAATGATCACAAATAATAGCTAAAAACCCCGAAATGTCAATATTTAAGGAGTTATGGCCATTTTAAAGTATGCTATTTTTCCTCTTTAGAAAACTGATCACAAATAATAGCTAAAAACCCCGAAATGTCAATATTTAAGGAGTTATGGCCATTTTAAAGTATGCTATTTTTCCTCTTTAGAAAACTGATCACAAATAATAGCTAAAAAACCCCCGAAATGTCAATATTTAAGGAGTTATGGCCATTTTAAAGTATGCTATTTTTCCTCTTTAGAAAACTGATCACAAATAATAGCTAAAAACCCCGAAATGTCAATATTTAAGGAGTTATGGCCATTTTAAAGTATGCTATTTTCCTCTTTAGAAAACTGATCACAAATAATAGCTAAAAACCCCGAAATGTCAATATTTAAGGAGTTATGGCCATTTTAAAGTATGCTATTTTTCCGCTTTAGAAAAATGATCACAAATAATAGCTAAAAACCCCGAAATGTCAATATTTAAGGAGTTATGGCCATTTTAAGTATGCTATTTTTCCTCTTTAGAAAACTGATCACAAATAATAGCTAAAAACCCCGAAATGTCAATATTTAAGGAGTTATGGCCATTTAAAGTATGCTATTTTTCCTCTTTAGAAAACTGATCACAAATAATAGCTAAAAACCCCGAAATGTCAATATTAAGGAGTTATGGCCATTTTAAAGTATGCTATTTTTCCGCTTTAGAAAAATGATCACAATAATAGCTAAAAACCCCGAAATGTCAATATTTAAGGAGTTATGGCCATTTTAAAGTATGCTATTTTTCCTCTTTAGAAAACTGATCACAAATAATAGCTAAAAACCCCGAAATGTCAATATTTAAGGAGTTATGGCCATTTTAAAGTATGCTATTTTTCCTCTTTAGAAAACTGATCACAAATAATAGCTAAAAACCCCGAAATGTCAATATTTAAGGAGTTATGGCCATTTTAAAGTATGCTATTTTTCCTCTTTAGAAAAACTGATCACAAATAATAGCTAAAAACCCCGAAATGTCAATATTTAAGGAGTTATGGCCATTTTAAAGTATGCTATTTTTCCTCTTTAGAAAACTGATCACAAATAATAGCTAAAAACCCCGAAATGTCAATATTTAAGGAGTTATGGCCATTTTAAAGTATGCTATTTTTCCTCTTTAGAAAACTGATCACAAATAATAGCTAAAAACCCCGAAATGTCAATATTTAAGGAGTTATGGCCATTTTAAAGTATGCTATTTTTCCTCTTTAGAAAACTGATCACAAATAATAGCTAAAAACCCCGAAATGTCAATATTTAAGGAGTATGGCCATTTTAAAGTATGCTATTTTTCCGCTTTAGAAAAATGATCACAAATAATAGCTAAAAACCCCGAAATGTCAATATTTAAGGAGTTATGGCCATTTTAAAGTATGCTATTTTTCCTCTTTAGAAAACTGATCACAAATAATAGCTAAAAACCCCCGAAATGTTAATATTTAAGAAGTTATGGCCATTTTAAAGTATGCTATTTTTCCGCTTTAGAAAACTGATCACAAATAATAGCTAAAAACCCCGAAATGTCAATATTTAAGGAGTTATGGCCATTTTAAAGTATGCTATTTTTCCTCTTAAGAAAACTGATCACAAATAATAGCTAAAAACCCCGAAATGTCAATATTTAAGGAGTTATGGCCATTTTAAAGTATGCTATTTTTCCTTATTAAAAAAGTGATCACAAATAATAGCTAAAAACCCCGAAATGTCAATATTTAAGGAGTTATGGCCATTTTAAAGTATGCTATTTTTCCTCTTAAGAAAACTGATCACAAATAATAGCTAAAAACCCCGAAATGTCAATATTTAAGGAGTTATGGCCATTTTAAAGTATGCTATTTTTCCTCTTTAGAAAACTGATCACAAATAATAGCTAAAAACCCCGAAATGTCAATATTTAAGGAGTTATGGCCATTTTAAAGTATGCTATTTTTCCTTATTAAAAAAGTGATCACAAATAATAGCTAAAAATCCCGAAATGTCAATATTTAAGGAGTTATGGCCATTTTAAGGTATGCTATTTTTCCTCTTTAGAAAACTGATCACAAATAATAGCTAAAAACCCCGAAATGTCAATATTTAAGGAGTTATGGCCATTTTAAAGTATGCTATTTTTCCTCTTTAGAAAACTGATCACAAATAATAGCCAAAAACCCCGAAATGTCAATATTTAAGGAGTTATGGCCATTTTAAAGTATGCTATTTTTCCGCTTTAGAAAAATGATCACAAATAATAGCTAAAAACCCCGAAATGTCAATATTTAAGGAGTTATGGCCATTTTAAAGTATGCTATTTTTCCGCTTTAGAAAAATGATCACAAATAATAGCTAAAAACCCCGAAATGTCAATATTTAAGGAGTTATGGCCATTTTAAAGTATGCTATTTTTCCTCTTTAGAAAACTGATCACAAATAATAGCTAAAAACCCCGAAATGTCAATATTTAAGGAGTTATGGCCATTTTAAAGTATGCTATTTTTCCGCTTTAGAAAAATGATCACAAATAATAGCTAAAAACCCCGAAATGTCAATATTTAAGGAGTTATGGCCATTTTAAAGTATGCTATTTTTCCGCTTTAGAAAAATGATCACAAATAATAGCTAAAAACCCCGAAATGTCAATATTTAAGGAGTTATGGCCATTTTAAAGTATGCTATTTTTCCGCTTTAGAAAAATGATCACAAATAATAGCTAAAAACCCCGAAATGTCAATATTTAAGGAGTTATGGCCATTTTAAAGTATGCTATTTTTCCGCTTTAGAAAAATGATCACAAATAATAGCTAAAAACCCCGAAATGTCAATATTTAAGGAGTTATGGCCATTTTAAAGTATGCTATTTTTCCTCTTTAGAAAACTGATCACAAATAATAGCTAAAAACCCCGAAATGTCAATATTTAAGGAGTTATGGCCATTTTAAAGTATGCTATTTTTCCTCTTTAGAAAACTGATCACAAATAATAGCCAAAAACCCCGAAATGTCAATATTTAAGGAGTTATGGCCATTTTAAAGTATGCTATTTTTCCGCTTTAGAAAAATGATCACAAATAATAGCTAAAAACCCCGAAATGTCAATATTTAAGGAGTTATGGCCATTTTAAAGTATGCTATTTTTCCGCTTTAGAAAAATGATCACAAATAATAGCTAAAAACCCCGAAATGTCAATATTTAAGGAGTTATGGCCATTTTAAAGTATGCTATTTTTCCTCTTTAGAAAACTGATCACAAATAATAGCTAAAAACCCCGAAATGTCAATATTTAAGGAGTTATGGCCATTTTAAAGTATGCTATTTTTCCGCTTTAGAAAAATGATCACAAATAATAGCTAAAAACCCCGAAATGTCAATATTTAAGGAGTTATGGCCATTTTAAAGTATGCTATTTTTCCGCTTTAGAAAAATGATCACAAATAATAGCTAAAAACCCCGAAATGTCAATATTTAAGGAGTTATGGCCATTTTAAAGTATGCTATTTTTCCGCTTTAGAAAAATGATCACAAATAATAGCTAAAAACCCCGAAATGTCAATATTTAAGGAGTTATGGCCATTTTAAAGTATGCTATTTTTCCGCTTTAGAAAAATGATCACAAATAATAGCTAAAAACCCCGAAATGTCAATATTTAAGGAGTTATGGCCATTTTAAAGTATGCTATTTTTCCTCTTTAGAAAACTGATCACAAATAATAGCTAAAAACCCCGAAATGTCAATATTTAAGGAGTTATGGCCATTTAAAGTATGCTATTTTTCCGCTTTAGAAAAATGATCACAAATAATAGCTAAAAACCCCGAAATGTCAATATTTAAGGAGTTATGGCCATTTTAAAGTATGCTATTTTTCCTCTTTAGAAAACTGATCACAAATAATAGCTAAAAACCCCGAAATGTCAATATTTAAGGAGTTATGGCCATTTTAAAGTATGCTATTTTTCCGCTTTAGAAAAATGATCACAAATAATAGCTAAAAACCCCGAAATGTCAATATTTAAGGAGTTATGGCCATTTTAAAGTATGCTATTTTTCCGCTTTAGAAAAATGATCACAAATAATAGCTAAAAACCCCGAAATGTCAATATTTAAGGAGTTATGGCCATTTTAAAGTATGCTATTTTTCCGCTTTAGAAAAATGATCACAAATAATAGCTAAAAACCCCGAAATGTCAATATTTAAGGAGTTATGGCCATTTTAAAGTATGCTATTTTTCCTCTTTAGAAAACTGATCACAAATAATAGCTAAAAACCCCGAAATGTCAATATTTAAGGAGTTATGGCCATTTTAAAGTATGCTATTTTTCCTGATCACAAATAATAGCTAAAAACCCCGAAATGTCAATATTTAAGGAGTTATGGCCATTTTAAAGTATGCTATTTTTCCGCTTTAGAAAAATGATCACAAATAATAGCTAAAAACCCCGAAATGTCAATATTTAAGGAGTTATGGCCATTTTAAAGTATGCTATTTTTCCGCTTTAGAAAAATGATCACAAATAATAGCTAAAAACCCCGAAATGTCAATATTTAAGGAGTTATGGCCATTTTAAAGTATGCTATTTTTCCGCTTTAGAAAAATGATCACAAATAATAGCTAAAAACCCCGAAATGTCAATATTTAAGGAGTTATGGCCATTTTAAAGTATGCTATTTTTCCTCTTTAGAAAACTGATCACAAATAATAGCTAAAAACCCCGAAATGTCAATATTTAAGGAGTTATGGCCATTTTAAAGTATGCTATTTTTCCGCTTTAGAAAAATGATCACAAATAATAGCTAAAAACCCCGAAATGTCAATATTTAAGGAGTTATGGCCATTTTAAAGTATGCTATTTTTCCGCTTTAGAAAAATGATCACAAATAATAGCTAAAAACCCCGAAATGTCAATATTTAAGGAGTTATGGCCATTTTAAAGTATGCTATTTTTCCGCTTTAGAAAAATGATCACAAATAATAGCTAAAAACCCCGAAATGTCAATATTTAAGGAGTTATGGCCATTTTAAAGTATGCTATTTTTCCGCTTTAGAAAAATGATCACAAATAATAGCTAAAAACCCCGAAATGTCAATATTTAAGGAGTTATGGCCATTTTAAAGTATGCTATTTTTCCTCTTTAGAAAACTGATCACAAATAATAGCTAAAAACCCCGAAATGTCAATATTTAAGGAGTTATGGCCATTTTAAAGTATGCTATTTTTCCTGATCACAAATAATAGCTAAAAACCCCGAAATGTCAATATTTAAGGAGTTATGGCCATTTTAAAGTATGCTATTTTTCCGCTTTAGAAAAATGATCACAAATAATAGCTAAAAACCCCGAAATGTCAATATTTAAGGAGTTATGGCCATTTTAAAGTATGCTATTTTTCCGCTTTAGAAAAATGATCACAAATAATAGCTAAAAACCCCGAAATGTCAATATTTAAGGAGTTATGGCCATTTTAAAGTATGCTATTTTTCCTCTTTAGAAAACTGATCACAAATAATAGCTAAAAACCCCGAAATGTCAATATTTAAGGAGTTATGGCCATTTTAAAGTATGCTATTTTTCCTGATCACAAATAATAGCTAAAAACCCCGAAATGTCAATATTTAAGGAGTTATGGCCATTTTAAAGTATGCTATTTTTCCGCTTTAGAAAAATGATCACAAATAATAGCTAAAAACCCCGAAATGTCAATATTTAAGGAGTTATGGCCATTTTAAAGTATGCTATTTTTCCGCTTTAGAAAAATGATCACAAATAATAGCTAAAAACCCCGAAATGTCAATATTTAAGGAGTTATGGCCATTTTAAAGTATGCTATTTTTCCGCTTTAGAAAAATGATCACAAATAATAGCTAAAAACCCCGAAATGTCAATATTTAAGGAGTTATGGCCATTTTAAAGTATGCTATTTTTCCGCTTTAGAAAAATGATCACAAATAATAGCTAAAAACCCCGAAATGTCAATATTTAAGGAGTTATGGCCATTTTAAAGTATGCTATTTTTCCGCTTTAGAAAAATGATCACAAATAATAGCTAAAAACCCCGAAATGTCAATATTTAAGGAGTTATGGCCATTTTAAAGTATGCTATTTTTCCGCTTTAGAAAAATGATCACAAATAATAGCTAAAAACCCCGAAATGTCAATATTTAAGGAGTTATGGCCATTTTAAAGTATGCTATTTTTCCTGATCACAAATAATAGCTAAAAACCCCGAAATGTCAATATTTAAGGAGTTATGGCCATTTTAAAGTATGCTATTTTTCCTGATCACAAATAATAGCTAAAAACCCCGAAATGTCAATATTTAAGGAGTTATGGCCATTTTAAAGTATGCTATTTTTCCGCTTTAGAAAAATGATCACAAATAATAGCTAAAAACCCCGAAATGTCAATATTTAAGGAGTTATGGCCATTTTAAAGTATGCTATTTTTCCTCTTTAGAAAACTGATCACAAATAATAGCTAAAAACCCCGAAATGTCAATATTTAAGGAGTTATGGCCATTTTAAAGTATGCTATTTTTCCGCTTTAGAAAAATGATCACAAATAATAGCTAAAAACCCCGAAATGTCAATATTTAAGGAGTTATGGCCATTTTAAAGTATGCTATTTTTCCGCTTTAGAAAAATGATCACAAATAATAGCTAAAAACCCCGAAATGTCAATATTTAAGGAGTTATGGCCATTTTAAAGTATGCTATTTTTCCGCTTTAGAAAAATGATCACAAATAATAGCTAAAAACCCCGAAATGTCAATATTTAAGGAGTTATGGCCATTTTAAAGTATGCTATTTTTCCGCTTTAGAAAAATGATCACAAATAATAGCTAAAAACCCCGAAATGTCAATATTTAAGGAGTTATGGCCATTTTAAAGTATGCTATTTTTCCTCTTTAGAAAACTGATCACAAATAATAGCTAAAAACCCCGAAATGTCAATATTTAAGGAGTTATGGCCATTTTAAAGTATGCTATTTTTCCTGATCACAAATAATAGCTAAAAACCCCGAAATGTCAATATTTAAGGAGTTATGGCCATTTTAAAGTATGCTATTTTTCCGCTTTAGAAAAATGATCACAAATAATAGCTAAAAACCCCGAAATGTCAATATTTAAGGAGTTATGGCCATTTTAAAGTATGCTATTTTTCCGCTTTAGAAAAATGATCACAAATAATAGCTAAAAACCCCGAAATGTCAATATTTAAGGAGTTATGGCCATTTTAAAGTATGCTATTTTTCCTCTTTAGAAAACTGATCACAAATAATAGCTAAAAACCCCGAAATGTCAATATTTAAGGAGTTATGGCCATTTTAAAGTATGCTATTTTTCCTGATCACAAATAATAGCTAAAAACCCCGAAATGTCAATATTTAAGGAGTTATGGCCATTTTAAAGTATGCTATTTTTCCGCTTTAGAAAAATGATCACAAATAATAGCTAAAAACCCCGAAATGTCAATATTTAAGGAGTTATGGCCATTTTAAAGTATGCTATTTTTCCGCTTTAGAAAAATGATCACAAATAATAGCTAAAAACCCCGAAATGTCAATATTTAAGGAGTTATGGCCATTTTAAAGTATGCTATTTTTCCGCTTTAGAAAAATGATCACAAATAATAGCTAAAAACCCCGAAATGTCAATATTTAAGGAGTTATGGCCATTTTAAAGTATGCTATTTTTCCGCTTTAGAAAAATGATCACAAATAATAGCTAAAAACCCCGAAATGTCAATATTTAAGGAGTTATGGCCATTTTAAAGTATGCTATTTTTCCGCTTTAGAAAAATGATCACAAATAATAGCTAAAAACCCCGAAATGTCAATATTTAAGGAGTTATGGCCATTTTAAAGTATGCTATTTTTCCTCTTTAGAAAACTGATCACAAATAATAGCTAAAAACCCCGAAATGTCAATATTTAAGGAGTTATGGCCATTTTAAAGTATGCTATTTTTCCTGATCACAAATAATAGCTAAAAACCCCGAAATGTCAATATTTAAGGAGTTATGGCCATTTTAAAGTATGCTATTTTTCCGCTTTAGAAAAATGATCACAAATAATAGCTAAAAACCCCGAAATGTCAATATTTAAGGAGTTATGGCCATTTTAAAGTATGCTATTTTTCCTCTTTAGAAAACTGATCACAAATAATAGCTAAAAACCCCGAAATGTCAATATTTAAGGAGTTATGGCCATTTTAAAGTATGCTATTTTTCCGCTTTAGAAAAATGATCACAAATAATAGCTAAAAACCCCGAAATGTCAATATTTAAGGAGTTATGGCCATTTTAAAGTATGCTATTTTTCCGCTTTAGAAAAATGATCACAAATAATAGCTAAAAACCCCGAAATGTCAATATTTAAGGAGTTATGGCCATTTTAAAGTATGCTATTTTTCCGCTTTAGAAAAATGATCACAAATAATAGCTAAAAACCCCGAAATGTCAATATTTAAGGAGTTATGGCCATTTTAAAGTATGCTATTTTTCCGCTTTAGAAAAATGATCACAAATAATAGCTAAAAACCCCGAAATGTCAATATTTAAGGAGTTATGGCCATTTTAAAGTATGCTATTTTTCCTCTTTAGAAAACTGATCACAAATAATAGCTAAAAACCCCGAAATGTCAATATTTAAGGAGTTATGGCCATTTTAAAGTATGCTATTTTTCCTCTTTAGAAAACTGATCACAAATAATAGCCAAAAACCCCGAAATGTCAATATTTAAGGAGTTATGGCCATTTTAAAGTATGCTATTTTTCCGCTTTAGAAAAATGATCACAAATAATAGCTAAAAACCCCGAAATGTCAATATTTAAGGAGTTATGGCCATTTTAAAGTATGCTATTTTTCCGCTTTAGAAAAATGATCACAAATAATAGCTAAAAACCCCGAAATGTCAATATTTAAGGAGTTATGGCCATTTTAAAGTATGCTATTTTTCCTCTTTAGAAAACTGATCACAAATAATAGCTAAAAACCCCGAAATGTCAATATTTAAGGAGTTATGGCCATTTTAAAGTATGCTATTTTTCCGCTTTAGAAAAATGATCACAAATAATAGCTAAAAACCCCGAAATGTCAATATTTAAGGAGTTATGGCCATTTTAAAGTATGCTATTTTTCCGCTTTAGAAAAATGATCACAAATAATAGCTAAAAACCCCGAAATGTCAATATTTAAGGAGTTATGGCCATTTTAAAGTATGCTATTTTTCCTCTTTAGAAAACTGATCACAAATAATAGCTAAAAACCCCGAAATGTCAATATTTAAGGAGTTATGGCCATTTTAAAGTATGCTATTTTTCCTCTTTAGAAAACTGATCACAAATAATAGCTAAAAACCCCGAAATGTCAATATTTAAGGAGTTATGGCCATTTTAAAGTATGCTATTTTTCCTCTTTAGAAAACTGATCACAAATAATAGCTAAAAACCCCGAAATGTCAATATTTAAGGAGTTATGGCCATTTTAAAGTATGCTATTTTTCCGCTTTAGAAAAATGATCACAAATAATAGCTAAAAACCCCGAAATGTCAATATTTAAGGAGTTATGGCCATTTTAAAGTATGCTATTTTTCCTCTTTAGAAAACTGATCACAAATAATAGCTAAAAACCCCGAAATGTCAATATTTAAGGAGTTATGGCCATTTTAAAGTATGCTATTTTTCCGCTTTAGAAAAATGATCACAAATAATAGCTAAAAACCCCGAAATGTCAATATTTAAGGAGTTATGGCCATTTTAAAGTATGCTATTTTTCCTCTTTAGAAAACTGATCACAAATAATAGCCAAAAACCCCGAAATGTCAATATTTAAGGAGTTATGGCCATTTTAAAGTATGCTATTTTTCCGCTTTAGAAAAATGATCACAAATAATAGCTAAAAACCCCGAAATGTCAATATTTAAGGAGTTATGGCCATTTTAAAGTATGCTATTTTTCCGCTTTAGAAAAATGATCACAAATAATAGCTAAAAACCCCGAAATGTCAATATTTAAGGAGTTATGGCCATTTTAAAGTATGCTATTTTTCCTCTTTAGAAAACTGATCACAAATAATAGCTAAAAACCCCGAAATGTCAATATTTAAGGAGTTATGGCCATTTTAAAGTATGCTATTTTTCCGCTTTAGAAAAATGATCACAAATAATAGCTAAAAACCCCGAAATGTCAATATTTAAGGAGTTATGGCCATTTTAAAGTATGCTATTTTTCCGCTTTAGAAAAATGATCACAAATAATAGCTAAAAACCCCGAAATGTCAATATTTAAGGAGTTATGGCCATTTTAAAGTATGCTATTTTTCCTTTTTAAAAAAGTGATCACAAATAATAGCTAAAAACCCCGAAATGTCAATATTTAAGGAGTTATGGCCATTTTAAAGTATGCTATTTTTCCTTATTAAAAAAGTGATCACAAATAATAGCTAAAAATCCCGAAATGTCAATATTTAAGGAGTTATGGCCATTTTAAAGTATGCTATTTTTCCTCTTTAGAAAACTGATCACAAATAATAGCTAAAAACCCCGAAATGTCAATATTTAAGGAGTTATGGCCATTTTAAAGTATGCTATTTTTCCTTATTAAAAAAGTGATCACAAATAATAGCTAAAAATCCCGAAATGTCAATATTTAAGGAGTTATGGCCATTTTAAAGTATGCTATTTTTCCGCTTTAGAAAAATGATCACAAATAATAGCTAAAAACCCCGAAATGTCAATATTTAAGGAGTTATGGCCATTTTAAAGTATGCTATTTTTCCTCTTTAGAAAACTGATCACAAATAATAGCTAAAAACCCCGAAATGTCAATATTTAAGGAGTTATGGCCATTTTAAAGTATGCTATTTTTCCTCTTTAGAAAACTGATCACAAATAATAGCTAAAAACCCCGAAATGTCAATATTTAAGGAGTTATGGCCATTTTAAAGTATGCTATTTTTCCGCTTTAGAAAAATGATCACAAATAATAGCTAAAAACCCCGAAATGTCAATATTTAAGGAGTTATGGCCATTTTAAAGTATGCTATTTTTCCTCTTTAGAAAACTGATCGCAAATAATAGCTAAAAACCCCGAAATGTCAATATTTAAGGAGTTATGGCCATTTTAAAGTATGCTATTTTTCCGCTTTAGAAAAATGATCACAAATAATAGCTAAAAACCCCGAAATGTCAATATTTAAGGAGTTATGGCCATTTTAAAGTATGCTATTTTTCCTCTTTAGAAAACTGATCACAAATAATAGCTAAAAACCCCGAAATGTCAATATTTAAGGATTTATGGCCATTTTAAAGTATGCTATTTTTCCGCTTTAGAAAAATGATCACAAATAATAGCTAAAAACCCCGAAATGTCAATATTTAAGGAGTTATGGCCATTTTAAAGTATGCTATTTTTCCTCTTTAGAAAACTGATCACAAATAATAGCTAAAAACCCCGAAATGTCAATATTTAAGGAGTTATGGCCATTTTAAAGTATGCTATTTTTCCTCTTTAGAAAACTGATCACAAATAATAGCTAAAAACCCCGAAATGTCAATATTTAAGGAGTTATGGCCATTTTAAAGTATGCTATTTTTCCGCTTTAGAAAAATGATCACAAATAATAGCTAAAAACCCCGAAATGTCAATATTTAAGGAGTTATGGCCATTTTAAAGTATGCTATTTTCCGCTTTAGAAAAATGATCACAAATAATAGCTAAAAACCCCGAAATGTCAATATTTAAGGAGTTATGGCCATTTTAAAGTATGCTATTTTTCCTCTTTAGAAAACTGATCACAAATAATAGCCAAAAACCCCGAAATGTCAATATTTAAGGAGTTATGGCCATTTTAAAGTATGCTATTTTCCGCTTTAGAAAAATGATCACAAATAATAGCTAAAAACCCCGAAATGTCAATATTTAAGGAGTTATGGCCATTTTAAAGTATGCTATTTTTCCGCTTTAGAAAAATGATCACAAATAATAGCTAAAAACCCCGAAATGTCAATATTTAAGGAGTTATGGCCATTTTAAAGTATACTTTATGGCCATTTTAAAGTATGCTATTTTTCCTCTTTAGAAAACTGATCACAAATAATAGCTAAAAACCCCGAAATGTCAATATTTAAGGAGTTATGGCCATTTTAAAGTATGCTATTTTTCCTTATTAAAAAAGTGATCACAAATAATAGCTAAAAACGCCGAAATGTCAATATTTAAGGAGTTATGGCCATTTTAAAGTATGATATTTTTCCTTATTAAAAAAGTGATCACAAATAATAGCTAAAAACCCCGAAATGTCAATATTTAAGGAGTTATGGCCATTTTAAAGTATGCTATTTTTCCTCTTTAAAAAAGTGATCACAAATAATAGCTAAAAACCCCGAAATGTCAATATTTAAGGAGTTATGGCCATTTTAAAGTATGCTATTTTTCCACTCTAAAAAAGTGATCACAAATAATAGCTAAAAACCCCGAAATGTCAATATTTAAGGAGTTATGGCCATTTTAAAGTATGCTATTTTTCCACTTTAAAAAAGTGATCACAAATAATAGCTAAAAACCCCGAAATGTTAATATTTAAGGAGTTATGGCCTTTTTAAAGTATCCTATTTTTCCATTCTAAAAAAGTGATCACAAATAATAGCTAAAAACCCCGAAATGTCAATATTTAAGGAGTTATGGCCATTTTAAAGTATGCTATTTTTCCTCTTTAGAAAACTGATCACAAATAATAGCTAAAAACCCAGAAAAGTCAATATTTAAGGAGTTATGGCCATTTTAAAGTATACTATTTTTCCATTCTAAAAAAGTGATCACAAATAATAGCTAAAAACCCCGAAATGTCAATATTTAAGGAGTTATGGCCATTTTAAAGTATACTATTTTGCCTCTTTAAAAAAGTGATCACAAATAATAGCTAAAAACACCGAAATGTCATTATTTAAGGAGTTATGGCCATTTTAAAGTATACTATTTTGCCTCTTTAAAAAAGTGATCACAAATAATAGCTAAAAACCCCGAAATGTCAATATTTAAGGAGTTATGGCCATTTTAAAGTATGGTATTTTTCCTCTTTAAAAAAGTGATCACAAATAATAGCTAAAAACCCCGAAATGTCAATATTTAAGGAGTTATGGCCATTTTAAAGTACGCTATTTTTCCCTTTTAAAAAAGTGATCACAAATAATAGCTAAAAACCCCGAAATGTCAATATTTAAGGAGTTATGGCCATTTTAAAGTATGCTATTTTTCCTTTCCAAAAAAGTGATCACAAATAATAGCTAAAAACCCCGAAATGTCAATATTTAAGGAGTTATGGCCATTTTAAAGTATGCTATTTTTCCTTTTAAAAAAAGTGATCACAAATAATAGTTAAAACCCCGAAATGTCAATATTTAAGGAGTTATGGCCATTTTAAAGTATGCTATTTTTCCTTTCCAAAAAAGTGATCACAAATAATAGCTAAAAACCCCGAAATGTCAATATTTAAGGAGTTATGGCCATTTTAAAGTATGCTATTTTTCCTTTTTAAAAAAGTGATCACAAATAATGGCTTAAAACCCACCTTAAGGTGAGAATACATAAAACGTTTATTTGATTGGCTTATGTCATTGGCCCAGCTGTATATCCGCTAGCTGCAAAGAAGGGTCCTCTTTTACACAGCGTTGCCTCGTTATTTTTCATGTATCCAGTTGTAAATATGTTAAATATCTACATATGCTTACCTGCTCCCAATCCACCAGCAACGATTAAAAGCAAACCACCTTTTCTTAATGTTAATACCACAAGAGACATTGTTTTGTTTTATTTACGAGGAATCGGGTAGTTGATCACTGCACACATTGTTGGGAGTACAATTTCTCGAAACACATCTATTTCATAAGTACCAATTCACTAAGAAAAAAAAAACAATCTAGCTATAAACATTAACATCTGGACATAACACCGGCCAAACTAGCGTCTCGGCTAGCCCCTCAGTTCGACGATTTTGGTGGTGGTTGGGCAAATTCATTGAATGTGTCTTTAGTTTTCTTTGCCAATTGACCAGCATAGCAAGGAAGCATTTCAATGAAATGGAATGTGTTCTTCACACCCTGATTGTAGTAATGTTTGGCCAGGAAGCGTACCTCCCCGGTCTGTGGCAGTGAGGGAACCTCAAATGGCAATTGTTTTTCCAGACTCTGGACATGAGGACGCAATTGACTTTTAACGCAATTATAGAATTTCTCCGATTCTTCTGGACTGCCCCAAACACCCAATTTCTTGGAATAGTAGACAGCACCGACAACCAAACCGGAGCGTATGAGGAATCTAAGGAGATGTGAGAAAACAAAACAATAACAAATGATTACGTAAAGAAGACAGCAGCAGCATCAGCGCTGGAAACATTATTAAATTTTGATGTCATCTTACCCAATAACCATTTTGATTAGTGTGTGTTACGTTGAGTATTTACAGTAGAATCCTATTTCTGTCTTATCCAGCTATGTCCTCGAACCTCCTCCAGAGTAGAGTTCGGTGTTCGTTTCGCGAGAGAAATCGTGCAGTCGTCCCTTTTGATTGACAAAACAAGCAATTGGGTGTAGCTTAAGTTCAACGTGTGTCGTTTGTCAAAAAACAATTTGTGGGGCGCAATGCCAATAAGAAACAGCAGGTGTGTCTGTTGAATCGATATCTGATAACAGTTGTTAACATATTTTACTGAAAGTTATCGGTTTACTGAGAAGAGCCGTAAGAGAGAGAGAGAGAGTCAAGGGAGAGCTCTGACAGCAGAGTTTCTGCGAGTGGCTGGATTTTATTGGCAGATATTTGTCTAGTAAGAAAAATTAACTTAAATTTTAAAAATGGAATTGAAATATTGGTTTATTTTAAAAGTTTAGAATATTTCTTTGTTTTATATGTTTGTACAGAAGGACAGAAGAAAGTCTTTTTATAGAAGGGTATAATTTCCTATTATAGAACAGCAGTTATTCTAATAAGCGAGAATATTTGTACATTAAGCACCAGGTGGTCTTCTCATTAAAGAAAAGGTAATATTATAGAATGTTCTTTTTCTCAGTTCTTTTTTCACTCGAAGACTAGGCGGTCCACTCAAAGAAAACCGGTCCAAATTCTTACAAAATACTAGATGTTTCTCTCATGGAAGAGCATTTAAAATTTTAGAAAACTAAGTTGGTCTCTTTATATCAGTTGCTCCAGTTATGAAATACCGATTTTAATTCCCACAAAAGGGCATGGTCTTCCAAAAAAGACCAGCAAGCCTTCTTATAAATCAAAATTACACTCGTGTAGATTTCTTCGTATGAAAGGCCACCAAGTCTTCTCCACGACTACCTACTCGTCTTCTCACGGGAAACTTGTTATTTTTACCAAAGAAGGAAGTACCAATGGTTCTTCCTATAGACATATAGATATATAGTAAACCAAGGAATTCCTTTACAGAATTCCTAAAGGTCTCCTCCAGGACTACCCTGTATTGTGGGTTTTTCCATAATCACAAACTCCACATCTTTTACAATTCACATATAAATATTTATTTATTTTTACAATTTCAAAGTTGTTGTTTCTGAAGTGATGCCATTATAAATAAAAGTGTTGTCTACAGGCTTGAATTGACTGGTGATAATCTTAATGGCTTCCTGCGCCGCAATGCCACCTGAATAATAAAAATGTCAATCAACTCAAAAAATATTAAAATTTAATCCTAGAAATAACCTACCCAAAAATGCCGAAATGGTATGGACTTCAGCCCCACCATAGTGACAAATCTCATGAACCATGTCATCGCTTAAGGTCGCCTGTGTCGCTCCCAAATCGGCAAGCATTTTATATGCCACCGTTTTCAGACGTGCCGTATCATTTTCAACATAACAATCACCCGGAATATTTCCACATTCCGTAAGAAAACGTTCATAGGCCCTCAGGGCTACATAATGTTCGGTTAAAGTGCCTTGCAGTTCAATATCTACTTCATTCAAAAAACGATTGTTTCGTTCATATTCATCGGATATTTTCGATCCTCTTATGACGGTCAAGTGGGCTGCTTCTTTACAAAACAACCGTACAGTCTTCTCGTCAATGGTATCTGGGGAGAGGCCTAATTCCTTGAGTATTGTTTGAGTACGACGATAAACACTATCGGCATCTTGCATGGCCTGATGTCGATAGATATTTTGTAGATTTATATACGATTCCGTATCGGCCGTCATATCGGGTAATATACCCGGTAATGGTAACATGCCATTGTTTTCTTGTACAACAAAGTCTTTTAGGGCTTTCGCCATTATCCAAAAGGATTTGCTCTAAATTTTTTTAAAGACATTTTTTAAAATCATTATTAAAATAATAATTATTAAAATTCAAAATTCACCTGTTTATTGAGATTGTTACAGGCATCATCTTCAAATATGGCTTTTAATGAACTAGTTATGTGACCTCCTCCAAATGCAGTATTTACAGCTTTCATGGCTTCCTCAAAATTCTCCTCATCGTTTGTAATGCCTTAAGGGTGAAATGAAAAGATTTGAAGAGATGTTAGTGTTAACATTCAAGGGAGGATGCAACGTTCCTTAATTCGCCAATCAAGTAAGCTCCACCAATGCCTGACCATACCTTTTCTTATCATTTCTTTTAATTGCAATTTCTCCCTGTAGTTGGATGGTATTTTGCCGTTATTTTCCTGGCGCCATTGGTCCAAATATTTGTTAAGTACTAAAAGCCAAGGCACTTTGTTGGTTATCTGGGTGCTCTAAAATTCATATTTTTAAATAAAACGTCCACCTCATTTCCAAGTACGCCACTCACCTCAAAATGCTTCTTAAGACTTGGAAAGGGTTGTTCCAGACGCAAATCAAATTGTGGATTATCGGGGTGAGTTTCAATCACACAATGTTCTTTGATTTGTAAACGTATTGATCCGAAAAATCCCAATGAACGACAATAGAGTAAAGGCACATTTGCCTCCCACAGACAATTGGAAAGACGTAAGAGAGATTCCTCATTTAAGTTGGAAGCTACAACCACATCGAAATCATCAAAAAATGACGGTCGATTTACCAATAAGTAGTCGACACTTTCTTCCACGCAGTCACCATTAACATCGGGATTGAGTTCTTGCAATAACATCATGCAGGCTGCTGCCTTGGATTGGCCCAAACTGCTGGAGTCTAAGAAAAAACTAAAAAAAGCATTAAACAATTCCTATGACTAATGCTTCACACCACAACGACTTACTTGACTCCCAAATCCTCCTCCGTCACCACAGAGCCATCGACAATTGTAAACACACCAATGCCAGGCAAAACCAAGCTCTTCAACGTTTCGCATCCAATACCATTTGCATTGATTAGACAAATTTTGGCGCCCTCCAATACATTTTGGCCATGTTCTCCCCACAGGCTAAATAGAATTAAAACATGAACATCCAGACAATTTCATAATATCTATAGATTTCAAATACCGTATCTGTCGATCATATTTCTTGTTTTTATCGGATTGTTCCGGTGACTTTGGTGCCGGTGATGACATGTTATACCCTAAATGCTATGATCTTTGGAAAAGAAAATGTTTGCAAAAAAATTGAAAAAATGCAAAAAAAAACCCTTTAGGAATAGGTAAGTCCGATTCCGATTAATCGAACAATCGATTGCAAAAAATTCCTCTAAACAGCTGACACTGTATTTAATTGCCCACCATAATAAAAGCGTTCCAATGAAGGTGTGTGGCAATAGACGAATATTGCCATATTTGTGAAAGCCGATTTGGGGGTATATCTTCATATCAACCATGATGTAATATCATGCAAGTCAAATTCATTAATTTTGGGCGAAAAGTTACGGTAGCGCTCACATAGAAACAAGAAGGTAAAGTCATGCAACAGTATCTTTATATATTTTTTTTTAAATTATACATTTGACAATATTTCATTATCAAAAGATATTTTTTTATAAATCAATTGTAAATATACAATTCAGAGATGGGAACTCTTTACATGCAGTGAAATTTGACAAGGTAAATTACTGAAAATGCAGAAATGGGTATGCTTATAAATTCAATATTTTGCGAATGTTTTCGAATGTTGTTTAGATATATCGCAGTTATGCCAATACGTTTAATCATCAAAATGACGAATTTCGGGGGGTACCGTTGTATGGAGGATATATGATATTGTGCACCTATCTATATATTCTCTTCCAGGGGATAAAGTACTCACAAGGAACTCCTTGTGTGGATTTTCCGAATATCGGAAAGAGATCTGTGCAAAATAGTCTTATATTTCTACGCTGATCAAGAATATATATACTTTGTTGGGTCTAAAATCATTATTTCGATGAGTTACAAACGGAATGACGAACTTAATATACCATACATACTATGTATAGTGGAGGGTATAACAAATACAAACATATGGCTACATGAGGTTACATTCTTAACTCTATGGAAAAAGTGATCTAAAAAATTGTATCTTACCTTGTGTGAGTGTGTTTGCCTTATTAAATAAAAAACGTCTTCAAATTTTCTTTCCAAACATTTTTATTTAATATCTCTAATTACATATTCTCATGTCATCTTAAACATAATATCGAATCTTCAGTCTTTTCACAAAATTAAAATATCTCTTCACTACAAATATGAACGAATTTTATTTCTCCTACATTATTTATTGTCTACGAATTTAATTTTGACGATATGGCAACACGGTTATCGTTTGTTTGACAGCAAACATATGTTGGGTGTTGTTGATGGCTGCCCGCTGCTGCTGCTGCTGATAAATTTCACAATATTCTCTCAATATATACAGAAAATTTGTTTGTTTACAAATTAAAACAAAATTATACATTTAATATAAATATAAGAAGTGCACGTGCATTGGATGTGTTGCAAAAAAACAAAATATCTTAATATTTCCCTCAAATACATAGTAAAATAATAACCGAAAGTATGCCAGCCAGAAGAAGTACTGATAGTTCGGCAATGAGGAGCAGTACGAGTCCCAGATCCGATGACAACGATGAGGAATATAAAAAGAAAAGGAAACGAAATAATGATGTTAGTATATATTATTTATTATTATGGTCTTATTCATTATTAATAATAATAATTATGGTATTTTTGTTTTCCTAGGCAGTAAAGAGGACCCGGGAAAAATCTAAACAAAATGCCCAAAAACGCAAAGACAATGTGGAAAAGTTAAAACTGAGCAACACCCAGCTGGAGACAAAAATTGAGGAAATGAAAAAGAATGTGGAGATTTTGAAAGAAATTTTATTACATAAAGTCGAACCGGAAAAGCATGAGCAGGTTATTAAACAGATTTTAGAGGAACCCTCTGATGGCGAAGATGATGATTAGTGTTGAGGTTTTTTTTAGTTCCGTGTTTAGATAGTATGTTTTAAAAATATGTATTTGTATATTATAAGATTTTATTTACAATACTTAATGGCTAAAAATAGGTATAGTGTGTAGAGCGTATATTATGAACATTACCAACCAAGCAAATATGAAATGTATTATTGTAAGTTTTAATAAAAAAAATTATAGAAAATTGAGACTACTTACCGTCATATAAATCAAACTTTTCCGTATGCAGCGAAAACACTTCGTCCATTTTATTAGGTTTTTTGTTTTTATCAAACGGGATGTTGGTAATTTATTTAATAATAAACACTGATGCTTGACTAGCCCGCCGTCCGCCACAATAAATTACAATAACAGCAGCATGCACATAGAGAATGCTAATTGCTTTTAATCATCATTTTGATATTCGACTTAACAGGGTGTGGGGGTGTGTGAAGAATTGAAAACACAGTTCCTTACTAAATTTCTTTCGCTTTTTTTAGTAGATGTTCTTCTTAAGAAGTTAGATTTACGAAAGTCACATGTGTATTGGTTTGGGTTAAACCAACCAAACGTCTGCTGCTGCTGTTGTTGATTATGGACTCTAATAAAATGCTCTTTTTATTTATATATTGCTTTGTCCGCCAATTATCACCCTTCATTGATATCAACAACAACAACAAAGCTACTAAAGTTTTTCTTTATTTAATTTATTTTTTGTATTTAAACACACAAAACATTAACTTCTAGTACATATTTTTTATCGACGGCGACACAATGCACAATAGAACACACGTAATGGTTGAGGGTTGGGTGCTACGAGGAGGGGGTGGTGGTAACACTTGTACTTCTCTATATGTATGTGCTTTTGTTATTAAATTTTTATATATGTATGCTTAATATTTAGTTCCTTTACTAATCCAATCACAAAAAATTACTTCACTCGGCGCCGGCGGCTTCTGTTCTAATTGAATTTATTTATTTAATAAACTTGCTTGAATTTTTGGCCACCACCAAAATATTATATTAATCTGTATGTCACCACACCAACCGTAGTGTGATTTCCTCAATACTACTACTATGTAGAGTTCCTCTGTATTCTGTTTTGGTTTTTTCTTCTTGACGTAACATAATTATTGGCTGACCTCCCTCCCTTTTATAATTTCCTTTTTCCGCTAGTTTTTCATTTGCTCTCTCCTTCTCTTCCCACTTAACATATGTTCTCGATTATGTTCCACAATACAAACTATCACTAAACAGTGTTGATTTGGGGGGTAAATACTTGTCACAAGGCATAACAGCATAGCGTGTTTACACAGGGCAAATTGTGATTAAAAAAATACAACACTGATATTGTAGTAGAGGATTAACATTTGGTCTGTTTTTTCTGTTTGGTAGTTTTTCCAGTGAATTGTGATGAGTATTCACTTCAAGTAATGTGCGTTACATGGTAGAAGAATACTGGTAGACGCGTGGATGCTTAGGAACATTGTAATGTCAAAAATTTATTTATTTTTTTTTTAAAATAAGTAGATTTTTTAAATTTTCTTAGGCTGGAAATACATAAAGAGCTTGAAGTCATGGCTAGGCATATTTTGTGATATTTCATAAAGGGATTACAGAGCCGCACCAAAATCCTGCCGTCGTTTTCCATTATAATTTGACATTAATATGCCTAGCCATGACTTCAAGCTTGTTATGTACTTAGCCCTTTATACTACACTAATCGAAATTATTTTATGATATGTATTTTTCAATAATTTTTACAAATTTGAATAATTTTCATTCAAAATTAGTTTGATATTTCATTGTCCCAGCAGCTGCATCGATGAGTATTCTTCTACCATGGGACTTTATAACAAATATCCTGTTATTTCATAGCATGGTAGAAGAATGCAGGTTGTCGCATCGACACGGCTGCTGGGAAAACAAACTGTCAAAACAAAAAAGGCATAGGCAAACCTGTGGTAAAGCCATTGAATTTCCAAAAAGTCCAAGAAATTATATCGCAACAGAAAGAAAATAGACTCAAAAGAGCTAAAGAGTTGCTTCGCTTGGCCGAAAGTGGTGAATTGCCGAATTTGATTTCCTCCGATGAGAAAACATTTGTTACCAAAGAGTTCAGCTGAAAATGTGCACCTTCGGTTGGCCACCAGAACTCAAGCGCCGGCCATGGTGATGGTGTGGGCCGCCATAACAGCCGATGGTCGCTACCCGCTCATATTAATCGACCGTGCCAACAGAATAAATGCCGAATATTATGGCGAAAATACTCTGGACTTAATTAAGGAATTTTAGGTTAAATTAGTTCCGATAACTTAAGCCAGTCAAAAAAGCGTTTTATGTATTCTGTCCTTTAGCTCAAATTATCAAGAATTTTGAATGTTGTTTTCTTCTCGAATTGACCACATATGAAGGAAGATTTTGAAAATTGATAATTACACATTCTTTTGGCCTCTTGCAAATATATAATGGTATTTACCACATAAACCGCATTTATAAGATTGCAAACAGTATATCAATGTTTTTCGAATTCAATTGTTTACATTTTTTATACATAATTCCCGAGTTCATATTATTATTATAGCATGTCTATATTAAAACCTGTCTGAATTGGCTTATCAAGTATTCTTCAATGTGTGTGAGTTTACTGATATCTACGCAGCTTCCAATACACTTTCATTTGACCCACATTTCTATCGGAATTGCTTTTAGCATTCATGAAGTCAATGAACATTTTTGTATTTTCATTCAACGACTATGGAACTTGACGAAATTTTGGAAACTTCGGTATTTCTAAAATACTGGAATGTTGTACTGACAATTGCACTAATTGGGATTTTAAGTAAATGGCTGTGGAACCGAAAGGGTCATAAACAAATCGAAAGGGAAGATGAAGATAATGAAATTCTTGGTAAGTTCTTTTTTTAAATATTGAATATAATTATTTTATTGTCACCCTATATTTACAGCCGATTCCAGTTCCAAAGCTGAAGAAATAGACTATGCCCCTGCTCTGGAAGAAAAAGAACATATTGCATATAAAGGGGTCGCGGAAACTCTATCTGGTGGTGCTAAACAATTCTATAAAATGATGAATGACAGGCGTAGTGTTCGCTCATACCGCCGTGAGCCAATTCCACCCATCGATGTAATTGAAAATTGTATACGAGCTGCTGGTACCTCACCGAGTGGTGCCCATACAGAACCCTGGACTTTTTGTGTTATTACCGATATGGAAATAAAACAAAGTATTCGAGATATTATCGAATCGGAAGAGGAATTAAATTATGCTCAACGTATGCACAAACAATGGACAACGGATCTGAGACCGTTAAAAACAAATCACGTAAAACCATATCTAACAGATGCTCCCTATTTAATATTGGTATTTAAACAAACGTATGGAGTTACCAAACAAGGCAAACGTAAACAACATTATTACAATGAAATATCCGTATCCATAGCGGTGGGTATTCTACTGTGTGCCTTGCAGGCAGCTGGTTTGAGTTCCTTGGTCACCACACCATTAAATTGTGGCCCAGCTTTACGTGCTTTGCTAAATAGACCGGTTAATGAGAAATTATTGGTTCTCTTGCCAGTCGGTTATCCTGCGGAAAATTGTAAAGTTCCTGATTTGGAACGTAAGCAATTAGATGATATTATTGTCAGATATTAGGAAAATAAATACTTTTTTTTTTAATAATAATTTGTTGCAAAATCTGGATAATAGACTCAACTGCTTTTTGAAATAGATTATATATAAAGGTGAGAGTACATAAAAAAGCTTAAATCATAAAGGAATGCCAGAGCCGCACTCAAATTCTGCCGTCGTATCCCTTTATAATTTGAAATTAATATGCCTAGCCATGATGGCAAGCTGATTATGTGCCCTCTCCTTACGTTTTGAGGTTTTTCATGTGTCCAAGATCGTTTGAATTTATCATTTATAAGAATATTTAAAAAATTGTCGTGACAATATTAATAAAAGTTGCGTATCCTAACATCCGTTTATATAAAATTGGAATCCCTGACAAATTATTACAGTTAGAGTAAAAATACCAACCTATTATTTGTGAGGAAAGCAAACAAATTACTTTGTCATTTGTCAACCATTTTCCTTTAAGACATCAATTGCTCATCATCACATGTCACAACTCAACCTAAACTTATTTATAATATATTATTAAAAATTAATTTAAATTTCATACAATTAATCTTTTAATACCCCTTCTGCTTTTACAATGAGCAAAACATCTGTAACTCTCTTGCATATATGAATCACCCAGTTGTCAGCTGTCAAACCAAACAATTTGGCTGGCAAGTAAGAAGTAGTCTCAAGTTGGCGTTAAAATAACTGCGCACGAATCGCGTTACTCTTTCTGTTATCGCTTTTTCTCCTACAAAAATTGGCAAAAAGTACATGATAAACATACAAACATAGTGTAAGAATACATCATTTAATAGAAGAATATGTTTAAAACATATAAAGTGCAAATCACGCGTGAAGTGTTTCATAAGAATAATTCTATGTGCAGTTAACAACAGCAACAAAAATAGAAGATTGTTCGGAAAATATACACCCTGTAACTTCATTATATTTTGTTTTGAATTACCTTCGCTTGTTTTTGTGGGAAATGTCATTGATTTTAGAGAGTTGCCAATGTGTGTTCATGCGGAGAGTTTTTGGTATTTTGAAGCTATGGTATTTGTTGATACGAGTGTTTAAAGAAAATTAATTATATTACAGAATTAATTCAAAATTCCAGTTGAAACTTTTATTTTGTAATATAAGTAATTTTTTAAGAGAAAAATGTGTGAGAATGAAATGTGAATCGTGGATGCCTTTACAAAAATGATGACCCATCAAAGTAAATTACCATTGGCAACACTGTTTTAATCCAAACGAAATTGTTGCCTAGCGCATTTTTATTCGTGCTTCGTGTTCTTTTATTTTGTTTTGAAACGACACAAGGAGAAAATAATTAAAACTTGTGTCTTTGAAAAAAAGCATTTAAAGACAAGTAACAGTGTTTAAAATAAATAATATAGGTAAAAGAATTGAATTGAGAAAAATTGTGTACTTAAATGTGTAATGAAGTCAAAAGTCGAGGCAAGAAAAAAAGCAATTTCTCTTTGTGCTGCATTTACATTGCATTTGTGTTTGTAGCTGTCATTACGACCAAACGAAGAATAATCGAAGGAACAAACTTTCAAAAATGAAAACGGCGCTAATGTGTGAGTGCGTCTGAACGCACGAGTGTGTGTGGCGGTGTGTGTGCATGTTTTGTGACACGACGTCGAAATATTATTAACCAGCCAGCCAAAACCATACGCGCTAATATTTCAATTTCCCGAGAAAGCATGGGATTTTCTTATTGTTTGTACCAAAATAGTACAAAGTAAAGATCGAGATTTGGGAAAATCAATTGGTAAATAGTTTTTGATGAAAAATTGTGGGAAAAAGATAAATGCTAACACTACTCTCACTTCATTGGCGGCAGCGGCGACGACAGCAGCAGAAGCAGCAGCGGTGGCATACGTTCAGTCGCTTGCTTGTATGATGAGGTTTCACCTTGTAGTTTATCATCATTATCGTACTTGCGGGACGGACAGACGGTATATGTTGAAATTTCCATTGTAAAGTTGTTGTGTGTATTAGTAGTGTCGTTTTTATGTGGTTCAAATTAAAAAAAAAATAAGGCGAATGAAAAAATTAGTAACAAAACGAACCTCGCCCGCCCCCATCATCATTTTTGTAAATGAGTGCCCTCTTGTGAAGTAAGTTGACAAATTATAAACAAAAGTTGTTTTTCATTCACCCATATTTACTGCAACAACAAATGTAACAAATGTGCATACGCGCTGTCAAAAATCCCCAAAGCACATATACCACTGCCGTTTTGCATTGCAATCAACCAAACCAAAGTCACTGGCTTGTCATCATTGACGTTGACGTTGCGTTCGTACGCTCGCTCGCTCGCTCTCTCTGCCAATTGACATTTTCATCAGTTCTGCATTATTATTGTCTTCGCTCTGTGTGCTGTCGTCCGAGAAATGGGGGAAATGTGTGTGCGAGAATCTTCATTTTGTTGTACATCTCAATATGCGTTTATTTTTGGGAATTAGGATACAGAGTTCCAAAACGTTTGAAAAAAATTCGACGACGACGACATATGCATAGTTTGGAGTAAACAACCCGAAACCAAAAACCAATCAACACGAGGCAAGGGATTCCATAACATAATAAGTAAACACTTTACAACAAGGTAGGAGGTGGGTTGGTGGCTGATTGGCTGTCGGTGTGTGGTGGTGTAAAAGCAAACGATCTTGTCCCCATTCGTTTGTGAGAAGAAAGTTTTCACCATGGCCTCATTTTTTGTCTGCCTTATCCGTTATCCAATGAGCATATCTTCTTTGGCGAATGTTATTCAGCTTCGCTCTTTTATTTTTTTTTGCGTTTTTTACTAATTCTTTTTTTTTCTTTTTTTAGAACAAATATGATGACCATAAGTACCAACAACTAAACATTACTTAATGCTTCCTGATCATCTGCCCAAAGGATCAAGCAAGCAGGGTGATCTTTGAGAAGAAATCCGCATTGACGGAAATCTATATATTAAAAAGAATATATAGTGTAAAATTAAATTAAGTCTGTAAGAAAAAACACAGGAGCAAAAGAAAAACTCAACAACTGACCCGACTACTCCACCGCTATCATGAGTCGTTACCAGAATAGTGTTAGCAAAACATCTTCGTCGTATAACAACTATTCCAACAGTACCACAAATTCAAGTAACTATAAAAAAATGTCCAATCGCCGGCAAGTGGATCACGAGAGTGGCTACTATGAGGATATTTCAGAGGACCCCTATGGCTATGGGGGAGGTGGTGGCAATAAGCGCATAAGACAACGTTCAAATGACATGGCCGCCAAGTACAACAAACGTCAGAAAATCAATAATGCTGGCGTGGGCATTAACCTAACCAAAACCGCATCAAGAGATATATCCTCTTCCACAACCTCTAATCGGCATGCCAGTCATTCAAACAACAACAACAATAATGTCTATGAAAATCACACCGATCAACGTAAAGTTTCTTCATATCACTATCAAAACTCCATTATGAATTCCCAGGGCAAAGCCAGGGATTACACCAATAATAATAATGCCCAAAACAACAATAACAACAACATTAACATAAAGAATATACAAAAAAATAAAAATCCAATTTCGAACAGCAAGATCAGCTCAAGTGCCAACTACAATCACAATAACAACATCTACAGCAGCAACAGCTATCATCAAACGAATGCGAAAAATCCAAAATCCTCTGGATCTGATGAAATTGTTGAAGTTCCCGACAGTGATGGTGATGAGCCAAAGTCTAAAGCTGTATCCTCCTCCACCTCCACTTCAAAGACAAATAAAATAAAAAATGGCAGTGTCAACAGTAATAACAGTGGAAAGTTCAAGACGGCTAGTAGTGGCGGTGGTGGTGGCGGCGGCGGTGGTGGTGGCGTTCCTACCTTTATTGTCAATGGCAGCAGCAGTGGCAGTAACAGCAATCACTCCCTTCAGAACTATGAAAAACAACAGGCCTCGGGTTCCAAAGCCACGGCAAATGGCACTAGCGGTGCAGCAGTTGGTGGAGGTAGTTCCAGTAAAACACATGCAGATTCAAATAAAAAGGCTGGCGATACCACCGCAGATAATGGCCAAAATAATTCAAGTTCTGATACGGAACGTTTGCAACGTGAAATTGAGGAAGTTACCCAAGTTCCTACCAATTGTGAGTTCAATTTCCTGATCCTTTAATGAGCTTTTTTTATTGATAATTTTTTTTTTTTGTATATTTTAGATGTTGTTAAACAGGATGAGCAAGTGGACTTGTCGCACTTTAAGCTCATACGAGTACTTGGCACAGGAGGTAATTTAATGGAAATTATCAGCATTATTTGTAATATATCAATTCAAGAGAATTCGAGATAGATTTTGGTGGCCAGGCCTTGGTTTTTGTTGAGAAAGAGTAATGCAAAGTTAATATAATCACCTCGCTTAAAGTGTTAGGTTAGGTTAAAGAACGCTTGAAGTCCTGCTGATCTCCATTCAAGGACCAGATGGTCCATTAGTTTCATTCTAAATTGAAGAGAACATTACAATATTGGTTTGTAAACAAATTGATCCCCTACTGGCCTTTGTCTAACACCGAAGAGAGTTGGTAGAGTAAATGTTCGATCGTTTCTGTTTCCTCCTCATCTTGAGAGAACCTGAGTTATCGTCACTTCACTTAGAAGTAATTTATTTATTTATTTATTTATTTACAAAATATTTTATAAAGTAAATTTACAAAATATTGAAGGGAGGCGCCTGGTAACTAAGACCTTATGCGCTCGATATAGTATAATATGAATTTCTTATTGGGTATATTCTAGCTATATATACAAGTATGGATCTGAATTAGATATCACGAATATTATGAATATTTAGTGCCGAACGGATTCGGGGTAAAAACTGTTTAGTGGAACAATCGAGTATTTTTTCGATGCCTAAATTGATTGCAGAGTATTGACATTCTAATAGAATATGTTCAATTGTAAGAAGCTCGCCACAGAAAGAACACCGAGCTGGCATTGTATTATCAAAATAGTGACGAGTGTTAAATAAGCATTTACCAACCCTGAGTCGGGATAGGAAAATGCAATCGGATCTAGAAAAATCAGGATTGTAGCTAATTCTTGGAATTGTTGGACTAACTCGTCTTAGAAAAGTGGACGAAGATTGCCACATAATCAATTTATTAGCACGTTTTTTTGTTTTATAAAGATGCAGTAAGGTAAAATGAAAGCAGGGGATTTCTGCTATATGAGTCATAACCAGTGCTTCTTTTGCCATCTTATCAGCAAAATCATTTCCCTTAATACCTGAGTGTGATGGTATCCATAAAACAAAAATCTCACAGTGGTTTGGGATCTTCACCATATCAGTGTAAATTCCTCCTTTGTTTTTTTGAAGGGCCTTAGCGACACTCAAATTGTCGATACAAATTAACGTCTTTATGTATTGTTTGGCATGGGCTATGGCGGTTTTTACAGCACTGAGCTCCGCTGTGAATATACCTGTATTGCTAGGCAATCTTGTTTTGCAAATCGTAGAGAAACTGTTCGTGGTCAATTGCTTAATTACTGCGAATGACGTAGAAAACCCATTAAAGGAACCGTCTGTGTAAAGGATAATGTCCGGGCTTAAGGCAGCAATTTTTTCAAGCAAGAGTTGTTTATAGCACTCATCATTGGTGTGTTCTTTTAAGTGTGAAGATAACGTAGTGTCGATCGAGACGAAATTACTGCTGTTTATAAGACTTGGGATAGGTTTGGAAGGCAGAGGTATTTCCAAGGTTGAAAAAATAGTCAAGATTTGGACAATAGAGTTTAAACACGAAGTATTGTTAGCGTTAGCATATCTCCAAAATGTTTTATGGAGCCCATGTGCACGTATAGTAAGGGCTTTGCTGGCCAGGCTAATAGAGAACTGTTCCAAAATATGTTGAAAATCATTGTAATTTCCCTCTATGTAAAGTGCTTCTTGAGGTGTGGAACGAAGAAGCCCAGTGGCAGTTCTAAAACATTTGTTTATGGCAGCATTCAGTTTAGAAATATTTGCTTTGGATGTGAATCCATAAATTGTAATGCAATGGGCAATTACCCCGTACACCAAGGATTTACATATGTTAATTGCCGTGTCAATGTGAGGTCCTTTTGTTTTAGAGCAGATTAACCGAAGTAGGTTGTTAATCTTTCCCAGTTTGGCTTGTAACATTTTTGTATGGTCATTCCACAGTAAATTTCTGCTGAATGACAGTCCCAGAATTCTCATTCGTTGGTGAATATTGATAGTATTTTGATCGAGGCACATTGAATTAAATTGACATTTTCTCCTGCGACAAACGTGAAGAAGCTCTATTTTATTAGAAGGGATCACAGCTCCTACATCCCTAGCCCAACATTGTACTGAACTGTTAAAACTATTTAAATTTACTTCTACAGCTTGTGGAAAGCCTGACAAAATTGCAAATATGTTATCAGCGTATACTCCTACATAATCAATTCCTGATAAGTTTTTAAGAGTTCTGCATAAAGAATTTATGTATATATTGTAAAGAATAACGGAGATAGGCGAACCCTGGGGTACACCGTTATCCAAAGGCAAAGAATTAGAAAAATAGCCATCGACTCTAACTTGCATACGTCGAAATGATAAAAAGGATCGTATTAATGCAATGAATTGACTTTGTACACCCCAACTATGGAGTTCAGTGAGTATACTGGTGTATACAACACGGTCAAATGCCTTTTCTAAATCCGCTGAGATAACCACACTGTGTTTTCTGCGGCTTATGTTATCACGTAATGCACACTCCAGATTGTGACACAGTGTATGTACACCGTGATGTGGAAGGAAGGCATGTTGTATTGTGGAGAAACGATGTTGGCTGTATTGTAGTAAACGTCTTGCCAAAAGTTTTTCAAGAATCTTTGAAAGTACTGGAAGTAAAGAGATGGGTCTATGGCCCTGCAAAGAGTTTGGATTTTTTCCTTGTTTAGGGATAGGGCAGAGAATTGCGATCTTCCAGTCATGTGGGAAGACGCCATCGTGTATTATCCTATAATATAACTTACATATCCGTTTCTTTATTATGTTTGGAGCATTCCGTATCATTGAATATGTTAGTTTATCCAAAGAAGGAGTTGAACCCTTCAGACTTTGGAGAACATCATTGAGTTCATGAAGCTCGACTTTTTCTGTAAGAATCATGTTGTTTGTGTTTAGAACATTGGGATTACTAATAGAAAAAGAATGCTTTGACATGTAAATGGAAGGGTCAAAGGCTTCATCAGAGCTTATGGAGCTCCAAAAAGATGCGAACGCATTGGCAATATCTTTTGGGTTTGTGAGATTTTCATTATTAAAGTGAATGTTAGAAAATCTATCAAATTTTGGATTTCTTATGGTTTTTACTTTATTCCATAAACAACGAACATCCATATTTGGGTCAAGAGAGTTAAGAAATCTGTTCCATGTCAATCTTTTGGCTTTCTTACATTCGCGTTTAATTAACGCACACATTCTTCTGTAATATAGACTATTTTCGGTATTCCTAACTCTTCTAAATATTCTCCATGCTCTTTGTCTAATGCGGATTAACCTTGACAATTCTTTATTGAACCATATAGGCCTTATATTATTTTTTGGTTGATGAGTAATTGGAATCGATTCGTTGGCTGATTTTCTGAAAAGCCGTTTTATTTGTGATGCCTCTCTATTTATATTATCAGACTCGGTGAAAACAGAATTAAAATGTAATAATTTAGTTTGGAATAGCGGCCAGTTTGCCTTTTTATCCTTAAAACGGGGAATAAACTTCTTTGTAGGTATGGGAATGTTGTTGGTTATGAGGATGGGAAAATGATCTCCAACTTCCGGTAGGGCTAGTGTGTTCCAGGACAGTGTAGGGGCCAAGTCAGGGGTACACATTGTTACATCTATAGCTGTGAGGGTATTGCGAGTGCTTAAAAGAGTAGGAGAACCGTCGTTGAGGATGGCAAAACCATGAGTATCAGCAAACTCTTCCCATATGAGGCCTCCATTAGAGGATTCAGATGAGCCCCATAGGGTGTTCTGGGCATTCAAATCTCCCAGAAATAGGGTTTGACACATAGGTGGTATGTTAATAGAATTAACTATATCTGGCGTTATAGCTATGTCATATTCTTTATAGACATTTATTATGTGAAGAGGAGAACCATAGTCCAATGTTAGTGACTGAAATAATAGATTTCCAGAGGAAATGCTGTCGTGCGTAACATTAATATTATTTTTAACAAAAATACATATTCCAGACTTGGAATAGTTATAGTTTTTGTTGTGATGATAAACTTTGTAACTTGGAAGAAATAATAAATGCATATTTTGTTCCGTGATGTGGGTCTCTTGTAAAACTATAATACTTGGTTTGTGCAATGCAATAATTATTTCTAAAGCAAATTTATGGCAAATAAAACCTTGAATGTTCCATTGGAGAATTGTAATGTTCGAATTCAGATCCATAGAAAAATATAAAAAAGAAGAGAAAAAAAGTAATAGTAATTAGATATGATAATAATAAGGTTTTGATAGAATTATAGTATTTCAGGAAACATTGAAACGTCGTCCATATCTACAATTTCAGGTCTCCTAGACGTAATCTTGGCTGGGTTACTTGATAAAGTTGCATTTGTTGAGATCTTTTCCGAATTTGATGAATTTTGATGATCGTTGTCTTTGATAGAGTTTAATTGTGTGTAAAGTTTGTTTAATAATGGTTCTTTTTCTGCATTTTCGTTTGTTGGTTTTTTATTTTCTTGGCTTGTGTTGTAAGAGTACAAAGAATTTGCGTTTGATGATTTAGTTTGTGTAGTTGGGGAAGATGTAATTGATTTGTTTGTTGAGTTAGGCGGTAACGACTTTTGGTTGGAAATTGTTTTTGAAGATGGTGGAACATTCGTATTATGATGAGTGTTATTTTCGGTATTTTTGTCGCCGCGTGTTACTTGAGAATAGAGCTGCTTTTGAACTGGGGGTTTAATTAGATAGTTGTCCGGATCGCTTTTAAATATTTTCCACGCATCACGGTTCGTGCATCTTTGTTTAATTTTTATTTTGTTTACTGATTTGTGTGTCAGGAAGGAAGCACAATTTTTGTCGTTTGAAGAGTGTGTGTCAACATTGCAGTTTACACAGAATTTTCGGTTGCACGTGTTGTGTGGTGGTGGTAAAGCACATTCTTTGCACAATTCAACAGATCTGCAGTGGTTCTTTGTGTGACCTAGTTTCTGGCAGTTTTTACATTTCAGTGGGTTTGGTATGTAATCCCGGACAGGAACAGTGATCCAACCAATGTCAATGCGACTCGGAGGGTGTATAAGATCAAAAGTGATCACAGCTCCTCCTGTTGCTACTAATTGGTTTCCATCCATTTTCATAAATTTTCTTACACCAATTACTTGGTATTCTGCCAAGTCTTTGAGTATCTCCTCTTCGGGTAAATGTTTGATTTTGTCGGAGAATATTATTCCTTGCGAGGAATTTAGTGAAGGATGTGGCACTATTTTGACTGGCACTATATCTATGTATTTGGCAGACAAAAATTTTCTGAATGCTTTGATATTATTCGCCTTTATCAGTAAGTCACCACTACGGAGTTCTGATATTTCTGAGTACTCACGACAGATGTTTTTAATACCTCGTCCGATTTGGAAAACATTGTAAGAGGCCAATGGTTTAGTTTCACTTGAGGAGTCTTTAGATGTAGCGGAGGCGATTAAAAATCTGGGGACTTCGTCATAATTAGGGGTTCGTGTTGGTAGAGGAAGAAAATCAGCAGCATCTAGCCGTGTTCTTTTGTGAGAGCGAGGAGACTTTTGTTTATCCCGGGTTGGGTCCAGTACAGCGTACCTGTTATAATTCGGGGGGTACACCCCATTCATTTTTCCTTGTTTTTAATCCGATCAATTAAATCAAACTTAAAAAGGAAGGAACAAATATATTTGCAAAAAATGCCAACAAATTAAAGGAAAATGAAAAAACGTGCTTTCTAATTAAATCAGCTGATTCAGAACAACGATGTTTGCTCATCGACTGTCAGATGAGAACGAGAAGTAATTTATTTTACAGCGACTTGTGATGATTCCAACCAAAAATAATAGGTCTGATTTCGCAATGGAGATGAGCGGCCTTATTATACCCTCAGCCATATGCCTAGAGAGGTTATATATCATTTGATACGGCCAAAACGTGCCTCATCGAAATAACGGTTTTAGACCCTAGGTCGTCTCTTTGGACCAAATCCGTTTCAGGACATTTAGAGTCGATCTACCCATGTCCGTCCGTCTTTGGCTGACTGATGCGCACGATAACTCTCGAAGGGAGTATCCGATTTGATCCAAACTTGGTACATCGTAATATTTTTGTCAAACTTAGATCGAGTTCGGAGATGGGCAATATCGGTTCACTCCTTACGATACCTCCCATACAAAATGTCAACATTTTTAAAGAAAATTATTTACTGCACAGAAAGAGAAAGGATAACCCAATTTTGCTTTAATTTTGAAAATCCAAATATTTGCATCAGTGCTATTTCACGTGCGAAAATGGACAATATCGGTCCACCCCATCAAGTACCTTCCCCACAAAGGATCAAAATTTTGAATAAAATGTGATGAAAGTACCTGATTCTCTTCAAATTACACACATCACAATATTTTTATTAACCCAAGTTCTGGTGTGAAGTTAGAATATATCGATCCACTCCTTCTGGTGCCTCCCCCACAACGGGTCAAAATTTTGAATATTCATGAAGCTTATAAAACACGAAATTAACTTAAGATTCCATTCAGGCTTGGCACAGCTCAATATTTCTATCAACTAAAGATCTGTTATAATGATGGTAGACGTCGGACCATTCCTTCTGGTATCTCCCCCACAAGGGGTAAAAGTTTTGAATAACCAATACGATCTTAAAATCCGAAACAAGCATCCCGTTCTCTTCAAATTACAAATTACATACATCACAATATTTTTATTAACCCAAGTTCTGGTGTGAAGTTAGAATATATCGATCCACTCCTTCTGGTGCCTCTCCCACAAAGGGTCGACATTTTAAATATTCATGAAGCTCATAAAACATGAAATTAACATCCGATTCCATTCAGACTGGGCACAGCTCAATATTTCTATCAATACATGATCTTTTATAAAGACGGTAGAGGTTGGACCATTCCTTCTGGTACCTCCCCCACAAAGGGTAAAAGTTTTGAATAGCCAATACGATCATAAAATCCGAAATAAGCATCTAATTCTCTTCAAATTACACATGTCACAATATTTTTTTTAACCCAAGGTTTGGTGTGAAGATGGAATATATCGGTTTACTCCTTCTGGTACCTCCTCCACAAAGGATCAATATTTTGAATATTTTTGAATACTTGGGTCCGCTATATTGGGTCTGTATAGGAAGTAGTGGATATAGTCCAAATCGGGCACATTGTAATATTTATATCAGTCTTTTGTCAGATACGAAATGGTCAATATTGGCCAATTACTTAGGAACCTCCCCCATAAAGTGTCCACAGTTTGAATAATCATAACTCAAGGCTGGGGACATACATCTGTCGGCAAAAACAACTGATTCATCTGCCGTTTCATTACCAAAAAAAAAAAAATTTGCACTAGCCCTCGAACTTAACAGAGCTGATTGGTGACCTTAATGTTAATGATTATATTACAATGGTATACCAGAGTCAATCTTGACCCCGGGGTCATGGTTGTGAGCCTTAGAGATTAAATCAAGCCATAGGCAACAAAAAATGTATAGACGAAGAATTTCGTTTACTCAGTATTTTCGAATTGAGTTGCCAGACCGCACTGCTCATTTGAGTCACCCGATCGCGGTTATGTTTGTATTTGTATAAAACACTATTTTTCTCTATGATTAAACCTATCATATCCTCTTATCCACATTTATCCTCTTATGTTAGTTACTCTCTTCTAACCATTTCAAGCTCGTTTGTTTTCAATATTACAAAGCGTAAGATTTTAAGATTTCAATTTGTGGATATTAATTCTATTTCCTTCTTCGTAAATAGCTTATGGTAAAGTTTTCCTGGTCCGCAAGCTCAAGGGCAAAGATAAGGATCAATTGTATGCCATGAAAGTGCTCAAGAAGGATACCGTTGTACAAAAGAAGAAAACTGCCGAGCACACCACCACCGAACGACAGGTATGTAAATTACGCGACTATTGGAAACTTAAAATTTTCATTTTTTTCTTTCAAATGTCTTCCTAACAGGTTCTCGAGGCAATACAACAAAGTCCGTTTCTTGTCGGTCTACACTATGCCTTTCAAACCGATTCAAAACTCTATTTGGTTTTGGGTATGTCTAACATTTAACAAAACATTTTGGCTAAAAAAATCTTAACAAAATTTTTATTACAGACTATGTGAGTGGCGGTGAGCTTTTCACGCATTTGTATAAGGCCGAACATTTTTCCGAATCCACGGTACGTGTTTATATTGCCGAAGTGGTTCTTGCCCTGGAACATCTACACAAATTGGGCATTATTTATCGTGACATTAAATTGGAAAACATCCTACTCGATGGCCAGGGGCATATTGTCCTTGCCGATTTTGGTCTTTCGAAAATCTTTACACCCGACTCCGATCATCGGGCGCACAGTTTTTGTGGCACCCTTGAGTACATGGCCCCGGAGATAATAAGAGCCGGTCCCAATGGTCATGATTTGGCTGTAGATTGGTGGTCTGTTGGTGTCTTAACCTATGAATTGTTGACGGGTGCTTCGCCCTTTACCGTTGTGGAACAACAAAATTCCCAAAGTGATATATCACGTCGCATACAAAAAGTTGATCCTGTACTACCTCCAACTCTGGGTGAACATGTTAAAGACTTTATTTTGAAAATGTTACATAAAGATCCGAAGAAGCGTTTGGGTGGAAATAGTCCGAATGCCACCGAAATTAAAAGTCATCCATTCTTTCGCGGCATCAATTGGAATGAGCTGAAGAGTAAACGGCGAAAAGCTCCGTTTAAACCCGCCCTGGACAGTGAAGATGATACACAAAATTTCAGTGAAGAATTCACCAAGCAACCAGCTATTGATTCACCAGCGCCGGTACCATCGAACACACATCGTCTGTTTCGTGGTTATTCATATGTGGCACCACAGCATCGTAAACCTGTGCCAGAATTTGAAAGTCAGCCGAACAACGGTTTGGAATATTGCAATAAATCTGTGCTGGTAAGTTTTAAAGGGGGTTAGACGTAGAGAGTCATCACAATATTGTGATTCAAAATATAAACAAAAAAATTCGATTTTTAAAAGTGATGAGAATTTCAAAGAGTCATGAGGAGGACCCAGGAAGTCAGTTTTGAGCATCCCTATAATACATTCATAAATAGAGCAATAATATTTGAGCCATATAAGCTTCGTATTATACGGATTTGCTATGACCATAAAGACAGTTATTCTTTTCGATCGATAAACCCTTTCTTTCAATTCGAAATTGATTTTTTATTTATTTTTTTTAATTTTATTTCCCTTTTTGTGTTTTTGAAACAGGACCCCATGCCAGCACCCACTAACATTGAACTCCGTGATCTGTGTAGCAGCGGTGCCTTTGGCAAATGTTATCTCGGTTGGGATGAGTCCAACAGAACAATTGTTGCAATTAAAGTAATACCCGTAAGCAAATATAGACCCTCCGAATTGGATGCTTTGATCTCATGTGCCCAAGATGGTCATAAATATATAGCGCAATATTTGGGAGCCTATCGCAGTGGCTCAGATATATGGATTGTACAAGAATATGTACCTGGCTGTGAGCTTTCCGATTTAATTGTCCAACATGAGGAGGGTATGGACGAGATGTCTTGCCTGAATGTGATCGTGCATATGTTGGATGCCATTCAGCATATACACAAGCGGCAATTTATCCATGGGGACCTGAAACCGGAAAATATAATTTTCGTTGGCGATGATATGAGTGAAAGCAAACTGGTGGACTTTGGAGCTGCAAGGTAAGGAATAGAAATTGTTTCTTTTGTTGTTTTCAAAAGGTAAAACTTCCTCTTTTATTCCCCTAGCTATCATGGCGACCTGGAATGCTGGAATGATAGGCCGCGTTTCACCATAGACTATGCGCCGCCCGAAATGTTAGAGGATCCTGAGATGGGTACGTATTCAAAAGCTGTGGATATTTGGTGTTTAGGTGCCACCTTGTATACAATGTATATGGGACATTCACCCTTTCGGCGGGGCCGAGAGGATCGCGCTGTTAGCGTGGATGTACATAGGCAACGGATTTTAAATGAAGACTTTTATATGGCATCCCAACGCTGGCAAGAGGCCAGTGCAGAATTACAAAGCCTTATAAAGGGTTGCCTGGAAAAGGATGTAACCAAAAGATTAACACTCTTGGATATTGTCGATCACAGCTGGTTCCATATTCTACACGATAATGTTCCGAATGTGGAGGACAGTGAGGAAATGCGAGAGCTTAAGTCTCCCTTGGAACACATTAAATATGAGGCAACTGAAGAAAACGACGAAGAAGAAGAAGAAGTTGTTGGAGAAACAACGTTACAGGACACAGCATCTGTAACACCAATTGGTGTTTTAGAACAAACAGAGGAGGATGCAACAGATGTCGTTGACCTTAAGCTTGAAACCATTATTGAAGAGGATGGCGTGGAGATGGAGCAAAGTGTAGAACATTACAATCCAGAAGATGTTATACAAACCATTGTTGCCGAAGAAACCAAGGAATTACCAAGTATTGGACTTGATCAAAGTAGTACTGCTCAAATCGAAAATGTGGCATCTGATGATATTCAAACACAAGAAAACGTTCAAACCTCAGATGATAGTTGCTCGGATTTGGAAGACTTCTGTGGTTTCAGTGAAAATTTGTCACCCTCAACAACAAAACACCTCAAGGAACTGATCAGTTTGTTGACCTCCTTAAGACGTTGCAAACGATCATATATGTCGGACAATGTCAAACAATTGCCTGCGGTAAAAACCGCCGAAAGAAAACTAACCAGCACGAGACATTCGGCACGCAATGTCCAACCACTGCAGAATAGCTCGAATGAAGCGAATCGAAGAGCAACCAGGACCACCAGAGTTAACACAAATGACAACAACAAACTAACCAAATTAGACTCCAAGTCATTAAAAATAACACCGAGAAGTACTAAGAAACAACAGCAGCAGGCACAAACGGCTGTTAAAGCTGCTGCACTGAAAAAGGAACCCGAAACGCCGGTTTCAATAATCGTCGAAACTATGGTGGATGACAGTTTTCTGGGCTTCAGAGATGCCCTGAATTGCAAAACGAAAATGCGTGCTTTTAATTTAATGTTACACCATACTCAAGTGGCTTTAAAGCATTTTAATATCGAAAGACGTGTATATAACAGGACCAGCATTAGGAGTAGACAAAGTTTAGAGAAAAAACAACAACAACAACACAAATCATCTAGTACGACGCCACAAAAAGATGAAGACGTAGAAGACGAAGAACAAATAATTATTCCTGCCAATGAAAATAGTAGCAAACATGAGGTGGTAGCGACATCTACTGGCCGACGACAACCGGCCCGTAGTACACGTGCTCAGCGGGCGCGTTATGTTTTCGAATGATTTTCGTGTATATTAATTATTATGTTATTCTCAGCTGGTCACTGCATGCATATTACAGGGCAATCTCTAAATGAAATGAGAAATGAAAAATAAGCAACACTAACAACAACAACAAACGTCTTGTGGGAAAAGTGCACTTAGGTCTTTTGCGAGGAGAAGTAGGGATTTCTTTTTTGGGGAATTTAAATTTGAATGAAATTAAAAAATAAACAAAAGCCAATAAATAGATAACTAGGCATAGGGATTTTTTTTCGTTAGAGCAAAGTCAGGATTGTAATTAAAGGAGGAGTTATATTTCCAGAATTTAGCGTTTTTATACCCTACACCAAAAGGTGGTCAGGGTTATGTTTGTGCATTTGTTGGTAACAGGCAAAGGAAATGAGATAGACCCATAATTCTTTTTGGTGATCTGCATAGAGTCGATTTATGCATGTCTGTCCGTCCGTCTGTCTGTTCATGTATTTTTGTAAGCTAAGTACAGGTCGAATTTATTGCCCGATCCAGATGAAATTTTGCACAAATCATTTGTTTGACCTAAGGACGAAGCCTATAGAAATGGGAGATAATCGAACAAAATTTAGCTATAGCTCCCGTATATATCTTTGTCCGATCTGCCTTTGGATTGTGCACCAAACGTGTAATATCAGTCCAAATAGTATGGAATGTTGCGCATACCAACAAATTAGGCCTGAAAATAAGTATGCCAAATTTTATTGAAATCGGTCCAAATGTACCTATAGCTTCCATATATATTGTTCGTCCGATTTGTTGTTTTTCTCCTCCGCAGCCGGAATATGCACTCTGTAACAACGATATTTGGGGAAGTATAGCAAATACAATTCAGAAATACCTGTGCTATATTTTATCGAAATCGGTCCAAATGTACCTATAGCTCTCATATATATTTTCTTCGTCCGATTTGTTATTTTTGTCCTCCGCAGCCGTAATATGCACTCTGTAACAACGATATTTGGGGAAGTATATCAAATACATACCTTTTGCTAAATTTTATTGAGATCGGTCCAGATTTAGATATAGCTCACAGATATATCTTCTTCCGATTTGGCTTTTATTGTGCACCAAACGTGGAATATTAGCCCCAATTGGATGGAATTTGACACTTACGACCAAATTGAGTCAAGAAACACGTATATCAAATTTGGTGAACATCGGTTGAGATATAGCTATAGCTCCCATATATATTTTTTGTCCGATTTCTTGAATTTGTCTTGCTCAGCCGCAATAATCACGTCGTAGTAACGAAATATATCAAATACAACCTTAAAATCAATTTGCCAAATTTTATTGAGATTTTTCAGATTTGGATATAGCTACCATACCAATGCCTTGGCAAATTTAGTATAAATCGATTCAGAGGATTTTAAGCCCTATTTGGACTTTAAGTTATAACCATAATCATAATTGGTATGATTTAGTTCTCACAAATTTCCATTAAAAAAACTTTTTTTTGTTATGTGAAGCTAAGCTCTAATAGAGCTTAGTGGTGTAGGGTATCATAAAGTCGGGCCAACGCCCGACTATAAGACTTTCCTTTCCTGGTCTTAGTATACAGAATTATCGAATTGAGTCGTTTAGGTGGTCCATAATAAGTTGGTAATATAAACAAGAAAACTATTTTGTTTGATTAAAATGTAATTTAAAAATTCTTTTGGATATTTTTCTGAACACAAAATTAAGTTATGAAACACATATGACTTGTCCACATGTCTTGAAATTTTTGGAATTTTGTTTGAGTTCGAATAGAGCCTAAGCCCTTCTTGGAAATTTTGTTTACAAGTCTAGATGTTGATGAAAAACCTTTTTTTTTTGGACACATATGACTTTTGTAGATGATTTCAAAGTTTTAGAATTTTTAGCCTAAGTCTTTTCTTTTGGAAACCTAAGTGCACTTAATATTGCAAAGAAGTTTGTATGGGAAAAAGGCGTATTTTAAAACACCCACACCCTTACAAAAGAAGATAAAAATAAAACGCCAATTAGCAAATAAAGACAATTTCTTGTTGTCTTAGATCGATCTGATATTTCCTGCCCAGCCAAATCCACACTTTCTTCAGACACACTTTGATTTAATACAGACAAAAAAAACACACACACATACATAAATTAAATAATTATTTACATTATGATTTATGTATATATTTAATAAATAATAACTATAAATAAATTTTGTTACAACATTCTTGTTGTATACTACTATAATTCTAATCTTAATTTTCCCCCTATTTTCTTTTAAATTTATATTATTACTATTATTATTATTGCTATTATAATTTCAAAAAAATTTAGTAATTTTTTAAATCGTTGTTGTTATTCAATATCTATTAAAAAAAATAATAATAATATAGAACATATCTAACTTCTCTTAAAAGTGTAAGATCGACCCCCCCAAAAAAAAAAACAAATATATAACAAAAGAAGAAAAAAAAAATGATTTTGTAATAGGAATAATATTTAATACATTTATATATACATAAAAAAAAAAAACAAACAAAAAACTTTAATGAAAATACCCATTCATATACATATATTTTTATTATTTCCTTTTTGTTTACCAAAAAACAAAAGAATATTGAAATATATTTTTTCTTAACTAAGGTGGATGAATATAATTGTTGTTGTCCATTTATGATTTTGCAAACAACATAATCTGACTATTTTTCCTCAACAACACAAAAAACGATATTTTTTTAGATTTACAAAAAATAACCGGTTCTAATTATTTTATTTTCCAAATATATGCTAATTAAATAATCATCCGTTGATTTTATGACATATTTTTATATATATTAGTATATTACCTATAAGTGAATTGATTTGTTCTTACTCTTTTTAGTTGAAAAAGCCTACAATACCATATAAAGCTAAAGAAATAATGAAGTGTTTAGTTAATTTTTTTTAATTATTTTTTTCTCAAGGAAAGTAAGATTTTAAAACACTGTGAAACAGATTTTAATTTTTTTCAATAATTAAGGGGAAATCTGAAGAGATTATGAAAGTGGAGCTAAGAAAAGGATGACACGTGTATTGGCGTTTTGAAAGTTCACATCGACAGATTAAGCAAAATAGAGAGAGGAAAGTTTCCCCCTTCTTCCACACTTTTGGAAATCTTCAGTTTAAGATTCCACGGAATTTGTGTATTTTAGATACATAGTGTCTTCGGCAATATTACAGTTAAAAATACGAGGAATATTTTGGACGGGAGTATGGAGGACGAAGGTTTTTGATACTTTTTAATTTTAAATATAGTTAAAAAATTCCTGTAAACGTGATCATAGCTACTACTATTGGTCCTGGAAGACAACAAGAGTCTAAATCCTACCTAAAGCCAGGTAGGCCATATATACCTTAACCACAACACTTTAGGTTAAAAACAATGCTTGCAATGATGCTTTCAATAAAGCATCATTTTAGAAGGATAACTTCAAAGACCAAAATGTTCCTCATCAACTTTTGATATAAGACGCCCAAACGTTCAAAAAATGGAAATATTACCTCTTTTTTTATCAATATTTTCTCGAACTTTTTTCGAGTTGACGCATAAAAATAACATAAAATTTCATTTTAGGCAAAAGTTGTCAAAGGTTGTCAAAAGAAGTATTATTCTACACAGTATTTCACGGTAGACCTCATAATAAACCACACATAGCTACAACAGTTTTTTTTTGTGAAAATTACACGAAAAGTGAGTCTGGTTTTTGGAAAATGCCAAGTGGACTTTATAGTACTGGGTTTTAGATCGAAACCCTAGAGGAGTTCTTTGCTCTTAAACCACAAAATGTTATTAAGCTCCTCATATAGTTTTGACCATACACAAAGGGGGACCCCTAGGTTTCAGATATATTTTGCAATTCAGATATATTTTGCGATATAGCTTTAAAATAGAGAGACATCCAGAATCTTTGGCACAGAATAGGATAGCGAGTCGATTCGAAAAAAGGCCGCAGAGAATTTTTATCAAAAAAGTTTTTTTTTTTGTTTTGACATGACTTATAGTAAAATTTGATGAAGAACAATTTTGCCTCTGACGTCATCCCTCTAAAATGAGCTTTGTTGGAGTTTTTTTGCACAAACTCACATAAAGAACGGCATTAACCCCAAAATGTGTTTTTTCTCAAAATTCCTGGATTTTAGGTAGGATTTAGACTTTAGACCTATAGTAGAATTTTATGACAAATAATTTTGTAGAATATTTTGCCTTGCTACGATCCCGTTTTAAGGGAGTTTTTAGCCATATCTTTAAAAATGTATCAAAAAGACCCCTTTGTTGCCTGGCTTGAGGGTTAAAATTTCTGGGACCTATAATGGAATTTTACGACAAATAATTTTGTAGAATATTTTGCGTTGCTAGGTTCCCGTTTCAAGGGAGTTTTGTAGTCATATTTTTAAAAAAGTACCAAAAAGGCCCATTTCTTGACTCCCTTGAGGGTTAAAATTTTTAACCAAAATAATCCTTGTAATTTTATCTACAATAACGTCAAAGAGATCATATACTTTAAAATATGGATCCCAAGGAATTTTAAATTGGAAATTAAAAAAAAGCAACTAAGTTCGGCCGGGCCTAACTTTTGATGCCCTCCACCATTTCGAAGGAACTTGAAAAATTAAAAAAAAAAAACGACCTACATACGAAATTTTTTGGCATGAGTTGTAGTACCCATTAAGATCTTTCAATACGTTGAATAATGTGTTGCTGAAATCACCAAAATGCCAAATATCGGGAGGTACCATTATATGGGGGCTATACGAAGACCTGGACTTGCATAGACCAATTTTTGTCTTAGCCTGTAGTACCTATTAGGATCTTCCCGTACGAAATTTGAGAAAATGTTGGTAAATAATGTCGCTAAAATCATGAAAATACCGAATATCGGGAGGTACCGTTCTATGGGAGCTATACGAAAACGTGGACCGGCATAGTCCATTTACGAACTTAACCTGCCTACTGGTAAACTATGTATGTATTCAAAATTTTAGCATTCTATCTCAATTCGTTCGAAAGATAGCGTGATTAAAACAGACAGACGGACGTCGCTAGATCGTCTTAGAATTTTACGCTGATGCAGAATATATATACACTTTGTAGGGTCTATTATGAATATTTCGAGGAGTTATAAACGGAATGACCATAGCATGGTGGAGGGTGTAAAAAATATGGTAGAGGGGAGGAGTTTCCCCTTTATTTAGGTTTCTTTTCGATGTAAGCTTTCAAAATCCCAATACACGTGGCTTCTGTTAATTGGCTCTACTTTTATAAAATGATGTATTTTCCCCGTAATAATTTTTTGTGTTACACAGTGTAATGGGGGACTTTGGATATAAGAAGGTTTTCTTTTCCCACACACCAACCTTGATTTTACTTTAGTTTGAAAATTCCTTTCTTTATTAAGACTTGACCTGGGCCTGTTTTTCAATGACATTAAGAATGTAACTGCGAAAGAAAAAACACCATTCCAAATGTTTAATTTTTAAAAATTGAATAAAAAATTGGGAAAATCATATTGGGAATGGAATTTTTCATTCGCATTCACGTTGGTATCGTAATACAGAAACAGGTCCTTATTAACTTATTTGTTGTGAAGACATTTGCTTTCGATTTCTTTATGCGTCCATGACTACTGAGACTGTACACTTGTTACAATAATGGCTTTATAGCTCTACTTTTTAATATTTTCACTGGACAAATTCCTTAAAAAATTAAAAATTTTCAAAAAATCTTGAAAATTTTCTTATATCCATTATTCTTCCCAAATATCTTACCTTTTTTCCGGGTGGCAAATTCTACAAATTGCCACACAATTTAGAGAGCTGGCGGATTTCTTTTTTAACTGGCATAAAAAAAAAACACAACCGACAGACGCCCTCCCTTCCTCACTCTTCTTCGCTGGATTATGTTTATTATTTTTCTTTTTGTTGATCATGATTTTATGGTAATAATGTTTATTTTTATTACAATCTATTTTTTATTTTAACCAATTTTTTCTTAAATCAATTTGTTAAAATTTTTTTATTTATAAGATTGCAAAAAAATATTTTTTCTCATTTTGTTATTCGTTAACGAATTGCATTTTGTTTTTGCCTAAATCAATTTAAAAGAAGTGAAATACTTGCACACAAAAAAATAAAATATCGAAACGAAATGAAACAAAAAGTTTAGGTGGTAGGTAGTAACATTTTTTATTTTTTAAAAAACATTTTATTAGAATTTCTTTACAACAACACGAAGAAATGAGTTAAATATATATTTATATGTAAGAAGAATTTTTAGAAACATTTTTAAGGACCAAAAAAAAAAAACGAAAACCGAGAGAAATACATCATTATCAATCAATAAACAAAACGTTTTAAACAATTATTTTATTTTAAACTATTTCTGTTTTCTTTTTTTAAATTATTTGGGATGTAATTTGTGAAATGGATAGCTATTTTACCTTTTTGGCGGGGAATACAATTACGACATTGGGGAAGGTCTTTCTATTTCAGTATTTAAGGCAAGCAATTGGTGCGGTCTCATTTTAAAGAAAATTTTGAATTCAGGCCTATCATACCCGGACACAAGTGCTCTGTTCCAGAACTTAAAGGCTATAAAAGTTTTTACTAAGATAACCGATTTTTCATTTGTGGAAAATTTTATCACAAAAGTCAGGAAAAATATTTGATGTTTTTTGGAAACATTGTTCTAAATGGCACGAAGTGGAAAAAGATATTTATTTTCATTGGTGATATATAGTAAAATTTGATGAAGACCAATTTTGTCTTTGACGTCATCCTTTTAAAATAAGGCTTTGTTGGAGATTTTTGCACAAACTCACAAAGAACGGCCTTAACCCTAAAATGTGGTTTTACACCCTCAGTCATATGGCTGGAGAGGGTATATATAATTTGATACGGCCAAAACGTGCCTCATCGAAATAACGGTTTTAGACCCTAGGTCTCTTTGGACCAAATCCGTTTCAGGACATTTAGAGTCGATCTGGCGATGTTCGCCCGTCTCTCTGGCTGGCTGATGCGCACGATTACTCTCGAATGGAGTATCCGATTTGATTCAAACTTGGTACATCGTAATATTATTGTCAAACTTAGATGGGGCTCGGAGATGGGAAATATCGATTCACTCCTTTTGGTACCTCCCACACAAAGTGTCATGATTTTCAAAGAAAACAATTTACTACACAGAAAGAGAAAGGATAATCCGATTTTGCTTCAAATTTGCGAATCCTAATATTTAATCAGTGTTAGGTCTGGTGCGAAAATGGACAATATCGGTACCACCCCCACAAAGGATCAAAATTTTGAATAATTACAACTCTTATAAAATGCGATTTTCTCAAATTTCACACATCCCAATATTTTTATTAAACCAAGGTCTGCTGTAAAGATGGAATATATCGGTCCACACCTTCTGGTACCTCCCCCACAAAAGGTGGAAATTTTCAAAAAATGTATTTTCTGCATAGAAAGAAAACCGATAATCCGATTTTGCTCCAACTTTTCAAAAATTTTTATAATTACAACTCTTATAAAACGTGATGTAAAGGTTCGATTGTCTTCAAATTACACACATCACAATATTTTTATTAACCCGACGTCTGGTGTGAAAATGGAATATATGGGTACCTCTCCCACAAAAGCTCAAAATTTTGAATATTCATGAAGCTCATAAAATGTGAAATTAACGTTCGATTCTATTTAGACATGGTACAGCTCAACATTTCTATCAACACAAGATCTATTATAAAGGTGGTAGAGGTCGAGCCATACCTTCTGGTACTTACCCCAAAAAGTGTTAATATTTTGAATAACCAAAAACGATCATAAAATCAGAAATAAGCATCCGGTTCTCTTCAAATTACACACATCACAATACTTTTATTAACTCAAGGTCTGGTGTGAAGGTGAGATGTATCGGTCCATTCCTTCTGGTACCTCCCACACATAGGGTCAAAATTTTGAATATGCATGAAGCTCATTAAACAAGTAGTTAACATCTGATTCCACTCAGACTTTGTACATCTCAATATTTAAGTCAACACAAGAACTGTTATAATAACGGACCATTTCTTCTGCTACCTTCCACACATAGGGTTCAAGATTTTCGAACACAAAACGCTCGAAGAAAGCGAAATAAGCAAACAAATCTCTTCAAATTTCACGCATCCAAATATTTTGGATCTGTTGTGAAGATTATATATATCTGTCAACCCCTTCTGCACCTAATCAGCATATGGTCACAATTTTCAATTCTTTTGTCTGTCCTAATTTGCAAAACAAGTCGGAGATTCTTTACAACATCTAAATATTTCTCTTATCCAGTCTGATATGAATTTCTGATTTATCGAAATTTATAATTTCGCATAAAATTGCATATAAATATTTGATTTCCTTCACATTTTGTCCATGAAAAATTTTTAATCTGTATTAGATGAAGTATGAAAAAGGAATACTTCGGTCCACTATATCTGTTACCTCACGCATATTTCCACATTTTCCAAAATTTTGCACATATTTCATATAAAGTATAGGAAGTAGTCGACATAGTCCAAATCTGGCACGTTGTAATATTTATAGCAGTCTTAGGTCAGATCCAAATTGGTCAATATTGTTCAACTGCTTCGGAACCTTCCCCATAAAGAGTCAACAGTTTAAATAATCATAATTCAAGTCTGGTGGTATACATCTGTCGGCAAAAGCGACTGATACTTTTTTACTTGTTTAAATTACAATAAAGCTCTGTTCCAGACCCTGCAAGAATCTACTATTTTTGAAATTTTCCTCGATACCCTAAAGAGAAAATCGGTTATCGTAGTAAAACTTTTTACATTCTTACAGTTGTGGATCAGGTAATAAATAAACCGAACTGATTTTTTCATTTAAAAATCAGGTAATTTATTCATCGCAATAAAAAGAGAGAATTTGAAAAAAAGGTGAAGAGAAGGAAAATTTTGAAAGGTTAAACAAAAACTTATTTCATGCAGATACAGATTTCGATTTGATAGCTAGGATTATTTCAAGCAAATGTTGTCGTCCCATATACTTATACCCCAAAATATTCACATCAACCACACCCCACATCGATTGTCAAACCAAGTACTCCCAAATACACTGGGACAAATAGACCTCCAATTTCTTCGACCTTCCATTAGTGAAAATAATATATTTTTTCCCATGGTTATTATTTGTTTTATAAATTCAAGTTATTGATAGGTAAAAGAAAAAAATAAAACAGATCAGATGCCTTTGAAAAAGATGCCTTAACTCTCCCGAAAAAAAAAAATCATAAATCGAAAATTGAAAAAAAAAAAAACAAATAATGGAACTCCATCATACACACAATGGATCGAATGAATGATTACATTTATATAAAAATGAAAAAATGCAAAAAAAAAAATAATTTGTAAAAAGAAAAAAACTCATTTTAAGGACCCTAATAAAATCCAAGGAATTTGTAAAAATTTACAAAAAAAAAAAAATAAATAAATAAAAAATACACAACGTTTTCTCCCAGCTTAGAGGAATTGGTTAGGAAAACATAAACCATGAAATTATCTATCTGAAGCCCCCCTAGGATTAATCTCGTGTACATTTCTAATTGTCTATCTAATGGTTATCAAGAAAATTTATATAAAACCGAAAATTAAAAAAAATTGTTTTATTTCAAGCAATCGTAATTGTAGTATAAAAAAAAACTCAAAAGATTGATGTAATTGATGTAAATTAAATTTATGACATGGCGACCATATAAATCCCTTTCGTATATATAATTTTCATAACAACAATCTTGTTTTCTTCATTTTAACATAACTTATAATATTGTAATAGCAAATATTAAAAAAAAAGAACACTCACAAAAAAATGATAATTTAACAAAGTAAATACACATACATATACATAAGTAGTTAATAATTTTTTAGTATAACAAGTAAAAGAAAAAAAAAACAATAAAAAAAACTAATGTTATATTGAATAATGGTGTGAAATATTTGAATAAAAAGAAAAAAACAATAAACTCGAATTAAAAATTGTCTTTAGGACCAGGGGCTCAACTCGTGTTCCATACATGGTACATGGAAAGGTTGCTCAACTTCAAGGAAACTAGGAAAATTTTTTTTTGTTGCAATTGGTGTTGTTTATTAACCATTTTTTTCACAAAAATATTATATTGCGGAAAACCACAAAACTTGAATGGAATATTGTGGTTTCTCACCTAATTTGAATCAAAAATAGTTGATCAAGATTGTTTTATCCCAAATTTATACATTTTGATACCCGTTAACGTGGAAATATGAATTTCTGTTGTCTCTAAATTTGAAATAATTTCAAATTATTTTCTTTTTTATTTAAAACAATGCGCACACATATACACATTGTGAATATGTTTTGACAGAATAGGGGCACTAAAAGAAACAAATTGTATTTAGGGGGTAGCTTTGTTCTACCTTCTGTAATTATACCATGCATGAACCATAAAAAGGTAAGGCAGATCTACCGGTTAATTACAATTGGTCTGTTCCAGAACTGCAAAAATGTAAACGTTTTTACTATGATAACCAATTTTCCCTTTATGATATCGAAGAACAGAACAAATTATTCTAAGTGTGGCCGACTTCTGCCAATTTTGAGTATGAATTCATGTTCCAGAGAGGAAGTTTAACAAATAAAATAGTATCAGTCGGTTTTGCCGACATATGTATACCCCTAAACTTGAGTTATGATTATGATTCAAAGGGTCAAGAGCTTTATGGTGGAGGTTTCGAAGCAGTTGGGCAATATTGAACAATTCGTATCTGACATAAGACTGATATGGATATTACAACGTGTGCCAGATTTGGACTATATCGACTACTTCCAATACTTTATATGAGATATGTGCACATTTTTGGAAAATGTGGAAATATGAGTGAGGTAACAGATATAGCGGACCGAAGTATTCAATTTTCATACTTCATCTAATACAGAGAAAAATATTGGTACCTGCAAAATGTGAAAGAAATCCAATTTTATGCGAAATCATAAATTTCGATAAACTACATTTTCATATCAAATTTCTGGTTAAGAGAAATATTAGATATAGCAATTTCTAAAGAATCGCCGAATTGTTTCACAATTTATGACAGATATAAGTATTGGCAATTGTGTCCCTTTATGGATGTGTTACCAGAAGTGGTTCGCAGATATATATCATCTTCACAACAGATCCCGCGTTAGCATAAATATTTGGATGTGTGAAATTTAAAGAGATTTGGAAGCTTATTTTGCTTTCGTCGAGCGTTTTATTTTTCAAAACCTTTATCCCTATATGGGGGAGTTACCAGAAGACATGGTCCGATCTCTACCATCTTTATAACGGATCTTGTGTTGATGGTAATATTGAGATTTGTCAAGTCTAAATGGAATGGGAAGTAAATTTCCTGTTTTATGAGCTTCGTGTGTATTCAAAATTTTAAACCTTTGTGGGGGAGATACCAGAAGAAGTGGACCGATATATTCCATCTTCACACCAGATCTTGGGTTAATAAATATATTGTGAGGTGTGTAATTTGAAGAGAACCGGATCTTTATTTCAGATTTTATCATCGTTTTGGTTATTCAAAACGTTGACCATTTGTGGGGGAGATACCAGAAGAAGTGGACCGATTTCTACCATCTTTACATGAAGTCTTGTGTTTATGGAAATATTGAGATGTACAAAGTCTGAATGGAATCCGATGTCAATTTCGTGTTTTTTGAGCTTAATGAATATTCCAAATTTTGACCCTTTGTGGGGGAGGTACCAGAAGGAGTGTACCAATATATTCCATTTTCACACCAGACATTGGGTTAATAAAAAGGCTGTGATGTGTGTAATTTGAAGAGGACCAGATGCTTATTTCGGATTTTATGATCATTTTGGTTATTCAAAACGTTGACCATTTGTGGGGGAGGTGCCAGAAGAAATGGTCCGATTTCTACCATCTTTATATGAAGTCTGTGTTTATGGAAATATTGAGATGTACAAAGTCTGAATGGAATACGACGTTAATTTCGTGTTTTTTGAGCTTAATGAATATTCCAAATTTTGACCCTTTGTGGGGGAGGTACCAGAAGGAGTGTACCAATATATTCCATTTTCACACCAGACCTTGGGTTAATAAAAAGGCTGTGATGTGTGTAATTTGAAGAGGACCAGATGCTTATTTCGGATTTTATGATCGTTTTGGTTATTCCCAGCTTTGACCCTTTGTAGGGCAGGTACCAGAAGAAATGGTCCGATCTCTACCATATTTGCAATAGATCTTGTGTTGATGGAAATATTGAGATGTGCCAAGTCTGGATGGAATCGGATGTTAATTTCGTGTTTTATGAGCTTCATGGATATTGGAAATTGTGACCCTTTGTAGGGGAGGTACCAGAAGGAGTGGTTCCGATATATTCCATCTTCACACCAGAGCTTGGGTTAAAAAAATAAAGAGATGTGAGTAATTTGAAGGTAATCGGATGTTTACATCACATTTTATAAGAGTTATAATTATTCAAAATTTTGACCCTTTGTGGGGGAGCTACTTGATGGAGTGGACCGATATTGTCCATTTTCCCACCTGACTTAGAACAGATGCAAATATTAGGATTTGCAAAGTTGAGGCAAAATCGGATTATCCTTTCTCTTTGTGTCCAGTTTATTATTTTGTTCGAAAATTTTGACATTTTATGTGGGAGGTACCAGAAGGAATGGACTGATATTGCCCATCTCCGAACTCGATCTAAGTTCAACAACAATATTACGATGTACCAAGTTTGGATCAAATCGGTTACTCTCTTCGACAGTTATTGTGCGGATCAGCCAGCCAGCCAAACAGACGGATAGACGGACATCGCTCGATCGACTCTAAATGTCCTGAAACGGATTTGGTCCAAAGCGACGACCTAGGGTCTAAAACCGTTATTTCGATGAGGCATGTTTTGGCCGTATCAAATGATATATACCCTCTCTAGCCATATGGCTGAGAGTTTAACCATATAAAATACCCTTTTCCAATTTGTGATTTTTTGAGGTTAACTTTATTAAAAATTACATACTATAAACAATAGTTTCTAATTCATTTCTGTAAAATCACATATTAATGAAAACTTAATATGTCTGTATTACAGATTCCATCAACTTCATTTACTTTATTTCCTCTTTGAAAACTTTCCTTTACCCTTTGGCTTTGATTTGTTGGAATAGTTTTTGGCATTTGATCGTCGCTTCTCTTCCCATTTCAATTGTTTCTGTGACGATTTATCCTTGTTGAAAACGGCATTTGAAGTACCCTGGCCCTTGACCTTGCCAGTTTCTTCGAGGAGTTCAGCAAAGTCATCGGCTGCAGCGAACAAGGAGCTCATGTCTAAAAAAGGACAAGATCAAAAAATTATTATAAAATCGTTTGGTTTCGAATATTTGAATTTCAAAAAGCAATCGTACCTGTACTGTGTTTCAATTTCTTGGCAAATGAACGTTCATTTAATTCCGAACCATCCTTTTTGGATTTCTTGGCCTTGGGTGGTAGCATATCATCATCGTCGTCGTCATCATCTTCTTCCCCACTATCACTGCCAGACATTTCATCCGACATAGAGGCTCCATCATCGAAATCTTCCTCACCATCCAGTGCCTCATCTTCATCCATATCATCATCGTCGGCATCATCATCCTCATCTTCATTAAAGTCAATTGAAGCCTCTTCATCATCGGACACCTCATTACCCTCAAATTCCACATCTTCATCATCCAGTTCCTCATCATCATCATCATCACCCCAATCGGCATCAATATCCTCAACCTCATCATCTTCATCCGCAGATTTCTTTTTGCTTTTGGATTTTTTAGGTTTAGCTTCCGATTTGCCTGGCTCCACACCCAAATCTTTGAGGAAATCTAATTCTTCTGGATCACTGACAACCCCATCCTCCTCTTTCTTGGCCTTTTTCGATTTCTTACCGAAAAAGCCATCCAAGTAATCTTCAAATTCATCATCATCTACATCACGGGCCTGTAGACCCTCACCTTCTTCCTCATCGTCATCTTCAGTGGATTTGGTTTTCACCAATTCAGCTTGTTTACGTTTGTGTTCAAGGTAATTAAAGATAAACATTTCCTCCTCGGTGCAGTTATTTTTTGTGAGGGACTTCACGGGCATGCCACGGGTTCCGAAGGATTTATACGACTTGTGTGCCAGTGGATGTTGAGCAGCACTGGATTTATCATCTAACTTTTTGGGATTTTTAAATGAGAATCTCTCCAGGAAATGGGCCAAACCAAAATCTCTCAGTGGGTCGCCATAATAGTCAATACGTTTATCTGGAAAATTTTAAATGTTTCAATTATTAAAAAATTATTATTAAATGTTAAAAAAAATCCACTTACTATTCAAAACACTTTCGGCAAACACTTCAATTGTGGGATGTATGTGCCTGCGTAGCAATAGCAACTCATTTTGTAAGGCAAATTCGGCCCCAGCGAAATCAGGCACTCGATGGAAGGGATCATATTTACTGGGTGCTAACTCTTTTACTTTTGCCTCTCCGTTTTTGTTTTCCGCCACCTTGGTGTGATGCCAAGATGAACCGGATTTTTTATCCTCTGTCTTTACTGCCTTCGAATCTTCAGCATTTGATTCGTTTGTTGTAACTTCCTCTGGGGCATCTTCATACTTTTCCTCACCATCACTATCGAATTTATTTAACTCTTCATCGGTGGGAAGAATTTGGGGGGTAACAGAAGCTTTGCTATCTGAGTTTTTCTTAACATAATCTGGGCACAATTCTTTGCGGGTTTGTAGCAATTTTTGTATGACAATCAAACAACCGGCTGCCACATTTGAGGGAGTATACAAGGCCAATTGAAGGAGTCTCTTAATAAAGGCTTGGGCACGTGGAACATGTGAATCAATGTACACCGCACGATGTACAATATGCAAGAGCTGAGCAGCCGCCTTATTACCAATTGTGGTAAGATCCATATCCAATAACTTCTTGTAGAGAGCATTATAGAAACGATCACCCTTTTCCGTCTTGACCGTAACCAATTGCAGCAATAAACCCAACGTTTGTATGGACACATGTATGTCGGCCAAATGGACCAGACGATAAATTGTATCTTGCATATCTTTACTTAGCAGCTCTTTATTGCCATCTGTGGGCTTAGCATCCACAATTGCCTTTTGCAAACATCTGAGAATGGCCTGCATGGTACGGCTATTCACAGCACCCTTTTGCACCAATACCTTGAACAAGGCAAAACAAATATTCACCAATTTTGTACAAACTTCAGGCCTGCCGGCTGGAGCAATACTGGCCAAAAAACATAGAGCAAAATGTTGGGCCCTTTCCGAAATGTTGTTACGGAAGAGTAGCTTTTCAGCTTCTGTTACAATTACACCACACATGTTTGGATGTCTGTGGGCCACATCGGTCAGATGATGTAGAGCTTTTGAAGCCACTTTTGCCAAGGGATCACCCAACTTATTAATGAGCATGGTCAGCAACATTTGTTCTTTTTCCGGAGCATACATAAGCAGTTGGGATGCCGCCACAATGGATGTTGTTTTATTGTTTTCCTGGCCTCCCTGCAGACTTTGTTGGAGGTTTTTGAGAAATTCTAAAAATATGGAACTTGAAAATATATCCCTTTGCAATTATTTATCAAACTTACCAAAATACAAATCCTTTAGCTCATTTTCAAAATGCCAAAAGGCATAGATCTTTCTCTGTTGTTCCTTTGTTAGATTGGTATCTTTGCGTACAGCCTTCCAATCGGCACCACGCATTTGTATGGAATACAATTTACGAAAGGCCGGCAAAAGTACTTCCTTCCAGAGATCTGTTATGATTGTTATGACCTCAACACATGATTTATTGGACATTTTGGTGAAACCAATCAATGTGGATAGGGCTTCCAAATTGGCCAAGGGGTTACTGGTTACCAATAAGGCACCGGCATTTGCACGATCTTTGGCAGTACCTTTATGCAGGGCCGTCTGTAACCAACGTGCATCAGAGGGATTTTCTGAAAAGCGAAACAATTATATTATTTCGTCATTACATTCCCCTCGAGGACTACTTACTTTTCATAAATGCCGACTTTTCCTGGTCATATGAGGTGCGGCACAGATTGTGCAGCTCCATTTGTTCACTGTCTTTCATGTCCAAAATTTCATCGCTGGAAGGATATTGGGAATACTATGTGGAACAAGAAGAAATGTTTAAATTTTCTAATCTGCTAGGTGAGGAGTCAATACTTACCACCTCATACCATTTCTTGGGTGTCTCTGCATCATCAATATCATCGTTCTTTGAGTGCTTCGGGACTCCCTTCTCCTTTTTTACCTTAACAGGTTTCTTAGCACCATCTTCACCCTCATCGTTGGCTTTTTCTTCTTTGTTTTTCTTTTTCTTCTGCTGTTTCTCCTCGGTCACAACATCACCATCATCATCAAAGACGATTTTTTTATTTTTTGGACCTTCTGCGGACATAACTACCATTCTTTTAATATTCTAACTATTCCAACTCCCGAACAAAATTCCAAATGGATATCAAAACAAATAATTCCCACACGTGCAAGAAGGTAGAGCTGTGTGGTTCGACAACGAAGTAGTTCAATGATAGTATTCTCTGCTATCGGAACTAATACCAAATAATTTGTTCATGTTGTTCTTTTGCCTCGTTCACGTTGTGTTGTTCCCACCAAATGAAACAAGAGCGAAGAGGAACGAATGAGTTATGGGAGAAAAATAGCCGTTAATGATAACGCAGCCATTAAAGTCTTTTTTTTTTAACGGGAATGAATTATTTGAAACACTAAATTAAAGAAAGGAGAATTTGAGGGAATGGAAATAAAAGCCTTGTGTTATCCGCTCTGGTTGCATGTTCATTGGCGGCAAACAAGAAGAAGAACGAATGGTATGTGAGAGAAAAATGACTGTTACTGGTGTGATAACGCAGCCATTGAAGTTTCTAAGCGGGAAATGAATTATTTGATGCTAAAATATATTAAAGAAAAGTATATTAAAAAAATGAAAGTGTTGGTTAATGAAGGCTTCTGTTATCCGCTCTTGTTGCATGCCCATCAACGACGAACAAGAAGAAGAACGAATGAGATGTGAGAGAAAAATAGCCGTTAATGGTTTGATAACGCAGCCATTGAAGTTTTTAGGCGGGAAATGAATTGTTTGAAGCATTGAATTAAAGAAAAGGATGTTTAAAAGAATGAAAGTATTGGTTAATGAAAGGCCTCTTGTGTCGCATCCCATATTGACGGCGATCTAGAGAAGGAGGAGACGAAAGATTTCTCCGCTGGTTTGCCATTTACTTCGGTTAGTGACGTAGCTGAACATGTCACACCGGTCATAAAGCAGGCAATATTACCCCCTCCTCCAATATTGCCCTATGAGACGAATTTGCATTTCCGCAAGACAAAACATGCCGCAGTCTGCACATCAAGATCGATCATAAACGTGATAACGCTATACGTGTCAAGCCTTAATGTAAACAACAAGAGAGGCGGAGGGCCATAATGAACATTGATTTATAATAATTTTCCTTTCCCTAAGGACTGAAAGCAGAACATAGGTTACGAAAATGGATTTTTGTGGCGATAACTAGGTTTATTGCAAGGCTAGAGTCGCTAAAATCTTTTTTGGCTTCTCATTCTCGAGACAATGATGCCGCCCAGGGACAACGTTATGTTTTCGCAGCCTCAAACTGGGATAAGGTAGACCTTTGAATTATCCATTTATCTTAAGCCGGAAAAAGTCGATTGCCACGACAAAAAACGGAGAAAATAATGGATTTTCAATTATATTTTAATACTCCGGAAGCCAATTGGGTAGTAGAGACACTATTGTTAGTGGTAAGTGAACTTCCAGAGCAATTTCGGATAAAACGGTCACATACAAATTCCAACCAATATAGTTCTAGCTATCAGGATCGCAATCAAGTCATTAGATGATATTGAAACAGCACAACAGGACCCATAACTAACTGGCGATTGTCAAGTCGACAATAAATCTCTCAAGGATCATGCATGACTACTAAACGCTTTTTTGATTCCATTATAATCTTAAGGTATGTGTCCTTTATTCCATTAATGTTTTGCAAATCTTTTATACTTTTTATATTTTATTCCAATACTTTCCTATGTTATCTTCAGAGGTTAGGCTAATTTTTAAATTAAATCCTAGAAAAATTAATTGAAATAAGGAACTCTCTTAAAAACAACAACGTGACTCATTTATTAACAGATCTTACAAACGATTTAAAGTCAATTATCCTATTCTAAACAGCCCTTCTTTATCAGCTGGCCATTGATTTAATTTTCTCTATTTCTATTTCCAGTTGATGAATCTGAAAAAAACCAACAATTATTTATAATCCCCTTTGCAAAACAAAAACCTGTCCCGCTTACCTTTTCGGCATGTTTTTGTTGTACCTCTTGGCTGGCCGATTTGCGAAAACCTTCATTTTCCATGCGCATTTGATATCGTTTCAAATCGGCTTGAAGCTTTTGTAATTTTTGTTCATTTAAATTTTGTACAGAAGACGCCTTTTCTCCCTTGGGTGGTTTATACAAATCGTTTGTAGTAATGCCTAAAATAAAAGCATTATTGAAATCCAACTTTTATGAATGAAAAGGAAACTTACCAAAACTACAAAGATGTCCGGCAGTAGAAAATACTCTCAAATTATGTTCTTCTTTTGCCTTATCATTAATTCCATGCAAATGAACTCCATTGGTCAATGTCAAAGCTTGAATTTCTTGTAGATGAGGTTGTAACACTTCCAAAGCCTCCTCACTGTGGCCATATAAATACAGTTGGGGATCATATTTTTTACTAATTGTATTGCGACTCTTCACTTGACGTATTTGCTGACATATATCTAAAATATCCGCAATCTCCTTTTCCAATTCTGGATTGTGGAACTTATTCAAGTCGATTTCAATATTTTTGGGCAAATGCTTCAAAAGTTCCTCCGCCAAAAATGGTGTAAAAGGACTCATTGCCTGCAATGACCAACTTAGCACTGTAGCCAGAGTGGCACAATGTATGTAGCCTTCGGATTTTTGTGAATTTATGTTTCGCTTGCAAGTTTCCTGAAACATTGTTTTTATTATTTTATATTCCATATAAAAGATAAAGAAGAAATACTCACCACATAAACATCACACAGGTTATTGTAGAGGAAACCTTTCAAGGCCCCCGTAGCGGTGTGTAGATTATAGTTCTCAAAACTTTCATTACAGGTCTTCAAGGTGTCGGCCAATCGACTTAGAATCCACAAATCCCATTTTCCCAAAGGTACTTGATTCATAGTCTCAATTTCATGCAACGGCATATTAAGACGTTCTGCTGAGCCCAAGGTAAATCTCGTGGCCTGCCATATTTTGTTAAGGAACAATTTATTGGTGTGGCATTCATTAACATCGAAATTAATGAAATGACTTTTGATATTATGGCTACACAGGGTGAAACGTAGAGCATCTGTGCCACACTCCTGTATGCCTTGGGGGAACATACGCTGTAGGCCCTTCAAGGACTTTTCAACCTCACTATTACTGAGGACTCCAGATTTATGGGCAGATTTTAATTCCTCTTTAAGAGACTAAAATACAAAACACTCAAATATTTATTTTTATTTTTGAGACATGAACTTACCTCCAATGACGCCCCCTGTACCACTTGCTGAGGCGTAACCACATTACCCAAACTTTTGGACATTTTCCGGCCATGGGCATCACAGACAATACCATTGAGAAGGATTTTCTTAAACGGCGACTGGCCGGTCAACTTTACACCCAACATAACCATACGTGCCACCCAAAAGAATAGAATATCATGACCAGTTTCCATTAAATCCAGAGGATAGTGCTGCTTATATTCCTCTTCTGGCCAATTGGAGGCCGAAAATGGCAACAGACCCGAAGAAAACCATGTATCTAAAACATCGCTGTCACGTTTCAGTTCAACATCGACTGCTTGCAATTCATCTTGGGCCTTGATTTTGGCTTCCATTTCATTGTGGGCTGCCACCCATATGGATTTTCCACTATTCGTATCTGTGGCTTTGTACGCTGGAATCTGATGACCCCACCACAGCTGTCTTGATATGCACCAATCATGGCAATTTTCCAACCATCGTTGCCATTCAATTTCAAAATTCGGCGGCACAATTTGTAGACGGCCACTTAAAACTTCCGCCAAGGCCTCATCGGCCATTGACTGGCAGTGGAGGAACCATTGTTCCCTTAACATATATTCAATTACATCCTTAGATCTGGAACATATGGGCAATTGCATAGCATGATCTCTTACATCTCCCAAAAGCTGCATTTCTGCCAATTTTTGAAGAATTCTGTCCCTTGCCTCAAATCTGGGCATATTGGAAAATGCCTCGAAGTTTTCCCTTATCGCACCCTTTTCGGAAAATACTTGTATGGGCCGTAACAAATGCCTTTGGGCCACATCAAAGTCGGCCCGATCATGGGCTGGGGTTATTTTCACTGCCCCTGTACCAAATTCAGGTTCCACAGTTACATCGAATACCAATGGTATGGGTTCCTCACGGAAAGGATGCCAAAGTTGCACCTCAGGTTGATCACGATATTTGCTGTAACGCTCATCGAGTGGATTTACAGCCACTGCAACATCTCCGAGCAGAGTTTCCGGTCGGGTGGTGGAAACTTTGATGTACTCATCACTGGAACCATTCATTACTTTGTATTGGATATCGTAGATGCGTCCAAAGGTGATATTTTTATCATAACCCGGCACAGCCAACTCTGTTGGACCTTTTAGATCCAAGGTTTCGACTTCTATGTCGGAAATGGCTGATTCCAGGGCACAAGACCAGTTGACCAGAGACTCTTTACGTTGAATAAGACCCTCCTCGAAGAGGCGGATAAAGGCTTCATTGACGGCATAGGCTTGGCGCTAAGGAAAATACAGAAGTTTAATGATAGATTAACTTATTTAAATTGAAACTGTCATCCTCTTTGAATATACCTCATCCATTGTAAAATACTCCCTATCCCATGTCAAAGTACAACCCAGCTTTCTCAAATCCTCCACAATGCCGCCACCTTTTTCCTGTTTCCATTTCCACACCTCTTGCAAAAATGCCTCCCTACCCATTTGATGTCGTGATATACCCTTCTCTTTGAGCAATTTCTTTTCCACCACCACCTGGGTGGCAATACCGGCATGATCGGTGCCCGGTATCCAAAGAACATCATAGCCCATTTGTCGTTTTTGTCGGGCAATAACATCTTGTATGGTGGCCATTAGGGCATGACCCAAATGCAGGCTGCCGGTTACATTTGGTGGTGGCAGCAACATACGAAATGTTCCAGGCTTACATTTTCCCTTCATATCATCGGAGGTGTATTTCTTGTCCAGTTTGTCTTTTTCCACATCCCTCGGCTGATAGCCGGGTGCTAGAGAAAAGGAGAAGTTTTAATAAATTCTTTAATGAAAAATTACATGATTTTACCTAACTGAGCCACTCCACGGTGGAATGTGGGGTACTTGTGCAGTCGCTCATGTCGGAGGCGTAGATTTATGTTCCTGCGCGAGGATATTTGCAAGATTTTGAGCATTGCAATCGAACTCCCTCCTTGGTTATGAAAGTGATACGAAACAGTTCAAAGGCGCTATTCTGTGAAAGGAGCCCTAGGAACCAGGTTATTTTCTGTTCCCTCTTATCACCTATCGAATCAGCTGATATTGTTTACATCTGAATCCACTGTAAAATGGGTGCCTTAATGAACTCCATGCAATACCCATGGCTCAATAAGAAATTTTGCTGCACTGGAGTCTTATTGTGTCAATTTTTTCACAAAATTTTTTTATTCGGCGAAAACCCACAAAACTCGAATGGAATTTTGGGGTTTTTCCACAAAATTTAATCCCAGATAGTAGGACAAGATTGATTTAGCCCCAAATTATACATTAACGTGAAAAATATGCACTCCTGTTGACTCTAAATTTAAAATGATTTCAAATAATTTTCTTTTTTATGCAAAACGATACCCACACATATACAAACTGCGTATATGTTTTGACAGAATAGGGACAAAGGAAAAAAGGTGTTAGCTATGTTCTACCTTCTATAATTGAGGCATGGATCGGACTATCAATTCAAATTAAGGAGACGCAACGCTTTGTATGTGCTTTCCGTTGATACTCGGCCTTTGGTTCATTTAGTGAACACAGAAAAACAGCTGCTTTGTTGGGCAAAAATAGTATTTATAGAAACCTTAATATGATATTTTCGACATTTTAGAACCCTTGCAATCGTTGTTTTTGCATTCTTGTGTAAACTTGCGGGCGGAGGTGTGTGACGACCACTCTTATTTTTCTATTACAAGTGCATAGAATATTACTTTTTTTAATCACAAATAAACGTCAATATAAACAAAAGTACATTGAATTACAGCAATTACAAGTGAATTATTATGGAAACATAAAAGAATATGTAATAGAAACAACGTAAAAAACAGAAAACTATTGTGAAAAAAGTGCATATGTGTGTGCGTTGAAAAGAAAGCAAACAAAGGTAAAAAACACCGAAAATTATTGTGGGAGTTTTTGGGGTTTAATCTAAAAAACGTTTCAAAAGGAAAAAAGATAAAAGATTGTGCTCGTTTTTTGTTTTTAGTACATTTTCTTCCACTTAGATTTTTGGTAGCTTATATCTTAAAAGCTACTACTTTTTCCGTTGTTTTTCTAATTAGCATTTAATTAAAGCGAAACGTACGCCGAGAGGCGCATTTGTTGTATAAACTCCAGTTAGAAACCGAAAAAATGGAGAGGGTTGACATTTATGAAACATGATAATTCTTGAAATATCTTCAGGAAATATCTGGGAGTATGTCAGAAAATATAAATATATTTAAATATATACGTAATTTACATATATATTCTTTTCTTCAGAAGAAAAACAATGTATAATGTACTAGAAAATAATATACAAAACAAAATGCAAAAAAACACACAGCAGGCTATGAGAATATAAATCTCTCTCAAATCTCTGCAAAGTTAAAGAAAATTGAAAAGAGAGTGTAAGGTAGGGTTGCCATTGCATTTTCGTGATGAGGTTAAATGAAGTTATTTAAATATAATTTGCCGGGCAGAGGTAAACCCAAAGAAGCTTCTTTGAAGTTAAAACAAATATTTTTTATAAATACAATTTTGATCTGTACATACTATTTTAATCCATCTAAAATAATAATTCCATTATTTGATGACACTAGCTATTAAAAGCGCCTTTCCACTAAACCATGCCATGGCAACCCTATCAAAAACATCCAGAGATGATGCGCAGGTGTATAAAAATGGAGGCTCAAATGAGAGAGCACACCGCACTGCTGCTGTGCTCCAATAGGATTGATTTTTCCATACACAGAAATTGCAATTAGTTGGTTGAAAATTTTTACAGCATTCACACGGAGCGCGCTTGACGATATTTGTACTGCGGTAGAGAAGAAAATATTACATTGCAATTTGTAACTTTTGTAAATGTAGAGCATTTCTAAAGAAAAAGTTTTATATTGTGTCTTAAAGTTTTTTTCTTGATGAAAAACGAAGAAAAAAAATAAGAAATTTACCACTGTGTGTTTGTAAAACAAAAAAAAAAAAAAACTAAATTCAAAATTCCAACAAAGTGTGCGTGTGAAAAAAATGTAATTCGGAAAAAACCTACATATTTTTCAAAATTAAAGCAAAGCGTGTTTGGTTTAACGAAGAAAGAAAATTTGCATTCTTGTTTTTCGCAAGAAATTTCTTTTTATATATTGAAAATCGAAAGAAAAACATAACAATTATTATGTAAAAAGCCAAGTAAAGCGTTTTCATTTTCAAGCAGAGCCAGCTAAACAGAAAACGACGAAAAACACAGCTACATCCTCCCATTCATTTATTCATTCATTGTTAAACAAAAATCCAACCAGCCAGGCAGCCAAGGGTTGCAGAAAAAAGCAAAAGAAAATACTGAGAGCAGAAAAAAAGTTGCAATTAAATAGAAAAGTGTTGCACCATTAATTGAAAATAAATGAAACATTAAAGAATTTGTGTGAATTTTGTAAAATTAAATAGAAAAGAATTCAATTTTGTGCAAATAAAAATCCTTTTTTTTACATACCTACAAAGTAAGGCAAAAAAGGAGGTGGAAATAACAAAATACAGAACTTAACCTAAAAACGTTATTGAGCGAGAGAGAGCGAACGAAATATGCTGAAAGCTGCCGTTTAAACATCATTACAAATAGGTGAGAGCAATCAAGCCCCCAGTGTGTGAGAGAGAGTGCCACAAATCACATTGAGAGTGAGTACCCCCCAAAAAGAAAGCGCAATACTAAAACAAAAACAACATTTTGTAAATAAAAACAACCCCTCTTCTCTGACACACGTAGAATACAGAGCAAAACCAAGCAAAGCTCCCTTCCCTCCATAGTAGCAGCAGCCACATTACATTACATGATGTTGGAAAAGCAAAGCAAAAAGAAAATAATTATTATTATTCCCTTGTTTGCTCTTCTTCATACATCTCTTCCGTATCAAATTTTATTAATATTTACTTGTGAAGTGTTGAATAAAAAAAGAAAACAAATAAATAAATGGAGCAAGAAGTAAAAAATAAGAGGAAGAAGAGCAGCAGCAGCAACTTGACAAATGTGGGAGATAAATAAAGCCAATTGGAATCCAAGTTAAACACGTCGTAATCATCATGCTGAAAACGTGATTTTAAATTTCTGTGCTAGAAAACAGCTGGGCCGCCCTGATTATTTAATTTCCGAGAAATAGATTCTCAGGGGTATTATGACCTTTGACATTATCACTGGTGGTCCTCTTTTTAATGGTGTGTGTGAGTGAGTGCACAACCGAAAATGTTGGCTTATTTGCCTGTCACTGCTGCTGCCCTCAATTTCCAATTGGTTTTCATTTTTGCTATACCATTCATTTGTAACCTATATTTTAATGGAGAAATCTATTTAGAGAGGGTGGTGGAGGGTAGTGTTTCCCGGGCGAATAGAAGATGATTGGTATTAATGTGACTAAAAATATCCTGGTTTTCTTTGGAAATTAAAACCAAAAGGGAACTTTTCGGATTGGAATACAAAAAAAGTGGATAATTTTCATTAAAAAATAATAATAGTTTAATATTTTTCACATTTTTATTAAGGAATTCATCAGAATTCATTCTGAAAAATTTTGAAACCAATCAAATAGGAAGCCTCTTAGAGGATAATTATATCTTAGGCATATGGCCACAGATGGTAAATAAATCATTTGTTACAACCAAAATATGCCTCATTGAAATAATGGTTTTATATCCTAGGTCTCTTTGGACGAAATCCGTTTCAGGGCAATTTCGGAGTCGATCTAGTGGTATTCCGTCTATCGGTCCGCTGGTCAGGCTAGTGTACACGACAGCCCTCGAAGAGAGTATCATAAAACTCGCTGCACGCAGAAAGAACCCTCAGTGTTAGGGTTATAAATAGAAATATCCTACAAAGCGATAGAAGTTCTCCTATGCTTTCATCAAACTTAGAACAGGATTGATCACTTCTACAAAATCAAGGAAGAATCCGATTTACTTCAAATAGATCTGATTTGGATGACGCCCGAACTTATTCCACATCTTCCAAAGATAACAAGATTGAGATAACGTTGCCAAAGAAAGTCAAGGGAAAAATCTCAAGATCGGGGATGCCAGGTGTCGATATACGAAGCTTGTAGTTTCAACTTATCATAAAATTCTTCACCCCTTTGGCTCACTAAACCTTGATGCATTGCTTCCATAGCAATTTGACTAATCCGTTCAAGTCCAGCTACATGCCATTAAGTATACCAAAGTAAGCCTAATCTGAAGCTTATACCTTACACTATTGTCCATGCAAAAGATACCTCCAGCCATATGGATCCTAGGTCTCTTTGGAACAAATCCATTTCAGGACATTTGGGGTCGATCTGGCTGGTGCGCATGATAACTCTCGAAAGGGGGGAGTATCCGATTTGATCCAAACATGGTACATCGTAATATTATTGTCAAACTTAGATCGAGTTCGGATATTGGCAATATCGGTCCACTCCTTCTGGTACCTACCCCACAAAATGTCAACATCTTGAATATCTAAGAAGCTCATAAAACACGAAATTAAAATCCGATTACATTCAGACTTGGCACATTTGAATATTTCCTTCAACACAAGATCTCTTATGAAAATGATAGAGATCGCACCATTCCTTCTGGTACCTGCCCCACAAAGGGTCAATTTTTGGAATAACCAAAACGATCTTGAAATCCGAAATAAGCGTTTGGTTCTCTTCAAATTACACTAATCACAATATTTTTATTAACCCAAGGTCTTGTGTGAAGATGAGATATATCGGTCCACTCCTTCCGGTACTTGCTCCACAAAGGGTCAATATCTTGAATATCAATAAGATTTTTCGATCCTCATAAAACGCGATATTAATATTCAGACTTGGTATATCTCAATATATCCATCATCACAAGATCTGTTATAAAGATGGTGAAGATCAGACCATTTATTCTGGTACCTTCCCCACATAGGGTTCAAGATTTCGAAAAACAAAACGCTCAAAGAAAGCGAAATAAGCATCCAATTCTCTTCAAATTTCAAACATACAAATATTTTTGCTAACGCAAGATCTGTTGTGAACATGATGTATATCTGCCAACCCCTTCTGGTAGCTCTCCCACAAAGGGTCACAATTTCCATTCATCTATTCCAAACATATGACTTATTATTATTTACAACTTTTTATATCTCTTCTCTTAACCAGAAATCTGATATGAATATGTAATTTATCGGAATTTATGTGTACCAGAAGGAGTGGGCCGATATTGCCCATCCCCGAACTCGATCTAAATTTGATAATAATTTTACGATGTATCAAGTTTGGATAAAATCGGATACTCCCTTCGAGAGTTAACGTGCGCACTAGCCAGCCAGACGGAAGGATGGACGGACAAACATCGCTAGATCGACTCCAAATGTCCTGAAACGGATTTGCTCCAAAGAGACCTAGGTTCTAAAGGGGGTTATTTCGATGAGGCACGTTTTGGCCGTATCAAATATTTATATTATCTGTTTTCAAAACCAAACAACGAAAAATCCCCCCATAAGCGAAATGAATTTCTTATCTCAAAAAACAACAGCGTTATCATTAGAAATCAGAGCATAATTACAATTAGTCACAATATCTACGAAGTGTTTTGGGACAAAATTTCAAATATTTGGATGGATAACAACTGTTTGTTTCAGAATACAATTAAGTGATAAAAAAAAAACTTATAGTACACCCAATATATTTAAATTTACATTTATTTTAGTTTGGATTTTCAACGTTAAACGTATTTCGTAACCTAATCCAAATTTCAAAGAAGTACTTTTAATTTTCGGCTAGTTTCACTTTTCAAGAAGGGCCCCCTTTTAGGTTCATCTGTTCTATTATGAAGTTAAACAGCTTGCTTCTAAAGTTCCAGTAGCTGTTGTTTCTTTGAAGAAAATTAAATTATTTCGATCTACTATTTCCTCGTTCCAAAGATGCCAGTTCTCCTCAATTTTTTTCCATATTTAAATCATTGTTTTTCCAAAACGCATGTTGCTACTGTTTCACCTTCTTTGCCCCCTTGGGTTTTAAATGGCCAAACAACAATGGGACGGCCCATTCCACAACAACAACAAATAACAACAATAATAATAAACAAATAATTTTCTCCATTCATGCTTGCAAAATCAATTTGTTGTCCCAACTGAATGTCAAACAATTCAATTGAAATAAATACTACAGACCATCACCCAACAATCATTCATCCATCCATAGCATTGCATCCCATTCTATTCCATTCATCTATTCCAAACAACGAACCAACCAACCGACCGAGCGACCAACTCACCATAAAAGTCATTTTTGTAACTAAATACAATTGTTTGTTCGTCTGTCTGTCTATCCGGCTTGTTGTTGGATGGTTTGTTATCCCTCCCTCCTGCAACGAGCTTTTGTATATTTGTCCATCAATTCATAGCCGTAACAGCAGCTAACAGCTGTTGTTGTTATTGTTGTTGCTGAAAATGTTTACTACTAATTGATGGCATTATTTTTGTATTGCTTGAGATTGTGTTGAAAATGATGGTGGTGTAGTTAGTTGGGCATACCCTATAATATTGTTAGGGGTCTTGAACTTATTGTCTTTTTTTTGGAATGGAATACTCCCATTGAAGGTCTTTGGTTTATAGAGAGTAATAATGTTTAAATATTTTGAGAAACGTTGATGGTCCTATGGGCTCTGATCTGTATCTGTGGAAAATATAGGGAGCAAGCACTCTCCGCTTCCGCATTTTTTTATTTTCAATTTCAAATTCCTAGGGATCGGCAATATTACCGATAACAATACGAGAATTTTTTTGGTCGACAATTTCCACCTAAAATCGAGTCAACAAAGTGGTCTTTCTTGACAAGTTCAGAACATGTTTTAAAACTCCCCTTAAACGTGGTCATAGCTTGCCAAAATATACTACAAAATTATTTTTTTTTATAAAATTCTACTATAGGTTCCAGAATAAAGCAAAAGCCTTAATCTTACCTTAACACCAGGAATTTAGGAATATTAAAAGCATTTTTTGGTTAAAGCCAAACTTCATGTAATTTTAGGCAAAATCCTCCTGCAAAGCATCATTTTAGAAAAGTCGTGTCAAATACAAAAAGACTTCATGAAGTTTTTTTTTCTGATTTTTATACCCTCACCCATATGGCTGATACGGCAAAAACGTGCCTCATCGAAATAACAGTTTGGAGTCGATCTGGCGATGTCCGTCTGTCTGTCTGTCTGGTTGGTGTGCACTTTAACTCTCAAAGGGAGTATCCGAATTGATCCAAACTTGGTACATCGTAATATTATTATCAAACATAGCTCGAGTTCGAAGATGACCAATATCGGTACTCTCCTTCTGGTACCACCCCCACAAATCTTCGAAATTTTCAAAAAAAAAAAATTTTTTTTTTTTTTGCACAGATAGAGAAACGATATTCCGATTTTGCTCCAACTTTATAAATCCTAATATTTGTATCAGTGTTAGGTCAGGTGCGAAAATGGGCAATATAGGTCTACTCCATCAAGTACCTGCCCCACAAAGGGTCAAAATTTTGAATAATAAAAAATGTCTTATAAAATGTGATGTAAGTTTCCGATTGTCTTCAAATTACACACATCACAATATTTTCATTAACCCAAGGTCTGGTGTGAAGATGGAATATATCGGCCCACTTCTTCTGGTACCTCCCCCACAAAGGGTCAACATTTTGAACATTCATGAAGCTCATAAAACACGAAATTAACATCCGATTCCATTCAGACTTGGTACATCTTAATATTTCCATCAACACAAGGTCTTTTATGAAGAAGGTAGAGATCGGAACACTCATTCTGATACCTCCCTCACAAAGGGTCAAAGTTTTGAATAACAAAAACGAACATAAAATCCGGAATAAGCATCCGAAACTCTTCAAATTGCAAACATCACAATATCTTTATTAACCCAAGGTCTGGTGCGAAGATGGAATATATCGGTCCACTCCGCCCCCACAAAGGGTCATAATTTTGAATATCCGTGAAGCTCATAAAACGCAAAACTAACATCCGCTTCCATTCAGGCATGGCACATCTCAATATTTCCATCAACACAAGATCTGTTATAAAGATGTTAGAGATCGGACCAATTCTCTCAACCAGAAACCTGAGTTGAATATGGAATTTATGATTTCGCATTGGATATAAATGTTGGATTTTTTAACTGTATTAGATGAAGTACTTCGGTCGACTATATCTGGTACCTCGTGCACATTTTTTATTTTTTATCAAATTATCACATATCTCATAAAATTAAGGAAGTAACCAATATAGTCCGATACGAAATGGACAATATTGGCCCATTCCTTCGGAACCTGCCCCATAGAGCGTCAACAATTTGAATAATCATAAGAGAAGTCAAAATATATTAAAATAATCGAACATTGGCTGAGGGTTTACATCTGTCGGAAAGCCCGACTGATACCTTTTTCATTTGTTTTCTGATAATATAAATAAATGAAAACCATATTTTACGGAACATAGTCCTGTTAAAGGAACAGCCTTTTGCCGTACACAGAAGTTTTTTTTTTTGGATCTATAGAGCCCTTATATCTATCTATTATGTCGATTTTCTTCTTTCATTTTATAATTGGAATTCTTTCTATACATTTATTATGACTCTTTTCTTTCATAATATGAATTTATGATCGTTCATAGAACCAATTTCATATTTCAGACCACAATCCTTTCGGAAGCCTTCAATGCACAGAACAGTTTATGATGGTGCCCTATAATTCATGCATAAGATCTTCTAGTGTTTTTCGATCTGTAGAGCTCTTGTATCAATCTATTCAAAGACCTAAAATGGTAAAGACTAGACAAAATGCATTTTGAGCAATTGGTTTGTGTCTACAATACATAGATTAACAGCTCATGGCAAAGACATGTTAATATAAAAACCACAATTACAGAAACGGATAACAAATAAAAAATTGAAAAATCCAAAATTTTGGTTTCAAATTTCTATTCCATGTGCCTTTCCGAAAATTTGCATATTGTCTTAGCGGTTTAAATCAGTTAACATTGGTAACTATGTTGTTATGATATCGTAACAACAGAGGTATTTTCACAGGGTTACCATATTTTGACTCTGTCTTGTCCTATCTTTACACTTCTATGTCTTTGATCTATTATGTCGATTTTCTCCTAAAATTGAATCGATCGTCACAAACCGCATTTGTACTCCAGGCCACATTCCTGTCAAAGGTCTTTTATTCAATGAAAAATTTATGAAAGTGTCCTCTGATGCATGCATAAGACCAAGAGATTTTTTTTATCTATTTAAAGCCATTATACCAATATTTCGCTGATTTTCTCCTTTTCGTCGATTTTGTCTTACACTTACCTTACCCTTACCCTTTCCATTAATTTTCTTTCATACTAGGAATAAATTATTGACCGTAATCCCACTTTTTGTATGCTGCTGGATCATTGTCCCTTTGAAGGCATTTTACGGCTTATAGCGACCTTCTGTCCATAAAAATACTTCTCTCAATCTCGTATGTCAATTTTCTTCTCCCCCAATAAGAATGTAGTGTACTAATTGGTCGACCATAATAACCATTCGTTTGTTTTGTTTTCCTTTTATTAATGTGAGAATATTAAGGCTAAAGTGCCTGGGGAGTGATTATTATCATTATTAGATTTGTATATTTCTGTTTTGTTCTTTTTGTTTTTATTATTTTTTCTTGCTTTTCCCCTCAATTCATTTGATTAGTTAATTTTGTTTTGTGGTTTTGCATTTAACTGCCTTTCTTTCCATTCATCAGTAGTGTTTTGTCAATTTTAATCTGATGGCAATTATCCAGCTCTCCCCCTCCCCACAACAGAACAGTAATAAAAACATTAACACTCATACTCATAAATGTTGTGAGTATGAATGAGAGTGAGAGGGAGCCCATATTATCTCTGCCTTAATTGCACCTGCCAAAAAACCACACTCTTTGTGTAGAGGAGCAAAAAAAAAAAAAAATAACAACCAAAGAAAGTGGTGCTTAAGAACTATTAGAAAAAACCCAAAGCCATTTGTATAAAATAAATTGAAAAAGTAATAATAAATTTCACTAAAGCAATTCAACAGCATTACAAAAACATTGTATCGATTTGACAGATGTTTTGCTGCTTTTTTTTGCCCGACAGCCAACAAAGGGGTAATTGCTGCTTGCTGACTGCCGGCCTGACGCCTGTCATTTAACAGAAGAAGTGATTTTCTTAAGAGTTTCAGTTTTTTTTTGTTGAATTTTTTTCTATATTTATATTGTTTATTGTTTTTATTTTCACTTTGTTGTTTTCTAGTTGTCTATTGTACCTTCTTTTTTTCCATTGTTATTTTTTTTCTAAAAATTGCAAAGTAGTGTGATTGAGGTGGAGTGTAGCGAAGTGTACCCCCTCCCACCATACAAATCATATCGTCACCATTGTTTTGATGGCGCGGCGGCAGATGCTAGCTAGCATTAAATTGTTCCCTCAAAATTGGAGCAATCCGTGCAAAACGTAACAAAAAAACACCAACAGCAACAACAATGTTGCCATAAAAAAAGACATTGTATTGCAAAGATGACACAAAAAAAAACTATAAATGTCTAGCGCTATTCAGTTGACTGACGACTGCAAAATACAAGTAGTAGTAGGTACCTACTTTGGTGGTACAACGCCACAAAAACAAGACCTCTGGGTGTACTGTTTTTGGCCACACAATGGAGTGAGAGAGGGTAAAGTAATTGTGGTTTCCACAACATTGTATTAGTAATAATAATTGTTTTATGTTTTCTTTTTTTTCTTATAGATTTTTTTGGGGTTTCAAAACCTGCAATTATGAAGCCAAAGATTATGTTTGTGGGATTAGAGGCAAATTATGTACAATGTCCAATTGAGTTACAAACTTGCAATTAGCAAAGATGAAGAACAAACGTCTTCATTTAAAAAAAATCTGGGAAACAACAGGAGAATTACTCTAAACAAAGAAGACCGTACTGAAGAGCTAATATAGATTTAAAATCAAAATTAAGTTCTATATGGCTGGAAGAAGCATTTAAAATATTTCTGGCTTATTCTAGACATAGAATACCTTGTGCGGTCTTCTAGAGGTAGTATAGCTTAATGGGGTCTTCTACAGACAGAAAAACAAAAGACTTTCTTTTTGTGAAATATTTGAGATGCTCAATTCCTTTGGTTGAACTACGTTGACCACACAATGGAGAGGGTGAAGTAATTGTGGTTTTAACAACATTGTGTTTGAAAATAATTGTTTTATATTTATGTCTTATAGATTTTGGGATTTCCAACACTGCAATTAAGAAGCCAAGAATATGTTTGGAATTTTCAAAGAGGAAATAGTACATTTTCTGGGAAGCTTTGTATTATTCTTTACATAAATGGATCTTTTATAGACATAAGAATTTACTGAGGTGGAATTCACGTTGAAGGCTTTCTGAGTATAGCTGAACATTTCACATACCTAGAGATAATAGATGTTTGTGGAGTCTTCTGGAAAAAAAATATATTTTTAAGACCTTAGGCTTTTTTTTTTATAGATTTTCCTATCGATGGACGACCAGATGTCTTCTACAGTGAGAAAACTTTTTTGAGGTCTTCTGTTACTAGAGCACTTCTCTGAGAATTGAGAGACAAAATAGTTTTCTGAGAATTTTCAGAGATAGAGGACTTTCTAGATACAATAGCATTTATAGGGTCGTCCACTGAATTGAAGACCGACCATTGCAAGACTTCTTAAGATAAACAAGTTTTCTAAGGATTTCTTTTAAGGATTCCTTTTAGAGATAGAAGATCTTTCTAAAGTATTCTAAAGCTAAAAAAGCTTTCTGAGGTCATTTAAAAGTCACTAAAAGGTAAAAGACTTTTGAAGTGGATATATAAGACATTTCCACCTTTTGAATGTTGAAAATATTCAAGTGAGGGATGAAGACATTTCTGAGACCTTTTATGGATGAACAATCTTTCTTAAGTTGTCTATATAAAATAAGACCTTTTTAAAGAGTTACGAAGACCCTTCTGATTCATCTATTGCTAGAAAGTTTTTCCTCTTTCAGGGATCTTCTGGAGACGGAAGATATAATGATCAAAACATTAAAATATGCTTTCCTGTCATCATTTATAGATACAGTAACGTTTTTATTTCTTCTTAAAAATTTCCCAACCATTGAAAGCTGCCAGGAAAGATAACCATTCTGTAATAGAATACTTTTTAAAAGACTTATTTGCTGACAGACCAAAGTTCTTCTAGAGACAAAATGAGATATATGCGCCTTTCTTGGATTGCGTGAAAAACTCCTTTACAAAAGCCTTGTCTTAGGTCTTCTTGATATAGGAGAGTTCTTAAGGCCTTCTACAGATTGGAAATATTTCTGATGCCTTCTATTTTTGAAGTCTTTAATTGTTTCATCTAGTCAGAAAATGTTAGAAGAGCTTCTAGAGCTTCTTTGGAAGATGTTTATGATGTCTTCTTCTTGATGCAGGAAACGTATATATGTGATTCATACAAGGAAAGTGTATATTCATACGACAGCCCTGTCTACGATGCTGAAGGACCAAGGACTGTCATCCTATCCAACTCTAGGGCCTAAAACCCTTTCCAGGGATTTGTTGGAGATAAAGGAACCTTCATAAGACTTCTAGACGGAAAACTTGTTTTTTTCATTGATTCTATAAATAGAAGACCTTCTTGGGGTAACTTAAAAATCAAAGGTCATTCTAAGATCTCCTGTAGATGAAAGGTCCTCGGACATCCCCAATAGATTGATGTCATTTTGTGGTCATTTAGAAATCGAAGGTAATTCTGAAATGTCCTGTAGATGAAATATTTTCGGAGATATCCTATAGATGGATATCCTTTCTGAGGGCTTTTTAGAATCAAAGGCTTTCTAAAAATAAAATCATTTCTTGAGATCTCCTAGAGACCGAATGTATCTTCTGCATATGCAGGACCCCTCTGAAGTCTTTTAGTTAAAATACCTATGGAGATCTTCCATACTTTATGAGGTGTTTGTACGATAGGGAATGAGCCGAAACTTTTTCTATCAAAGACTGCCACCCCAGCCCTTTTGGGGTCACCTAGAAATCAAAAATCATTCTAAGATGTCCTGTAGATAAAATATGTTTGGAGGTCTCCTATAGGTGGATATCCTTTCTGAGTGTTAAAAAAAAAACAAGCGCTTCCGAACCTTTCTACCAATAAAGGCAGTTCTTAAGGTCTTCTAGGGACAGAATATTTCTTCTGCATATGCAGGACCCCTCTGAAGTCTTTTAGTTAGAAGACCTCTGGATGAGGTGTTCTTCGTATAGAGATATTTACGATAGGGAAAGATCCGAATCTTTTTTTTTTATAAAAAACTGTCACCTTAGCCCTTTTGGGGTCACTTAGAAATCATTAATCAAAAATCATTATAAGATGCCCTGTAGATGAAATATGGTCGGAGATCTCCTATAGATGGATATCCTTTCTGAGTGTTTAAAAAAAGCAAAGGCTTTCGATCCTTTCTACAAATAAAAGCATTTCTTAAGGTGTTCTGGGGACAGAATATATCTTCTGCATATGGAGGACCCTCTGAAGTCTTTTAGTTAGAAGACCTCTGGAGATCTATACTATATGAGGTGTTATTCGTATGGAGATATTTACGATAGGGAAAGATCCGAATCATATTTTGTTATCAAAGACTGTCACCTCAGGTCTGCTACAACCGCAAAAGCAGAAGAGGAAAGGGAAGAACTTTCTAAGGTTTTTCAGGAGATAGATCAACTTCCAGAGTTCATTTTGAGATAGAGGACTTTTCGGAGATTTTCTAGAAAGGAAACAGGTGTCGTTTGAAAGTAAAAACCTTTCGGGATTGTCTAGAAGTAAAAGCCTGGTCTTCTGTAGGTAAGATGAGAACTTCTGTAAATGGAATACTTTTTGATATTTTCAAAAATAAAGGACATGTGAGACCTTTCGCGAATAACAATTTATTTTAAGGTATTCTAGAGACATTAGTGGGTTATCACAGTACGTCCGCCTGTCCTTCAGGTCGTATTTATTGAACGATCCAGATGAAATTTTGCACAAGTCATTTGTTTGACCCAATATAGCTCCCATATATAACTTCGGGCGATTTGCCTCTTGATTGAACACCAAACGTGTAATATCAGCCCAAATAGTATGTAATTTTGCACATACAACCAAATTAGGCCTGAAAATAAGTATGCTGAATTTGATCGAAATCGGTTCAGATATAGATATAGCTCCCATATATATTTTTCATCCGATTGGTTATTTTTGTCCTCCGCAGCCGTAATATGCACTCTGTAACAACAATATTTGGGGAAATATAGCAAATACAGCTCAGAAATACCTTTGCTAAATTTTATCGAGATCGGTTCTGATTTGGATATAGCTCCCATATATAACTTCGTCCGATTTACCTTTTATTGTGCACCAAACGTGTAATATTAGCCCAAATGGGATGGAATTTGGCACATACGACCGAATTGAGTGTAGAAGCTAGTATTCCAAATTTGGTGTAGATCGGTTCAGATGCTTCTATAGCTCCCATATATACTGTTAATCAAATTGTTATATTTTTAATTTGTCTACTAAGTATGCAAAGGGGTGTAGGATATCGTATGGTCGGGTCGCCCGACATTCAGACATTCTTTACTGGTTTTTCAATATCGAATGAAAGAATTGTACCCCTGAGTAGTTTTGATCTAGCTGGGGGCTAGGATTGTGAAAATCTATAATTCCCCATATCCTGCATAAATTCTTGCCCCATTCAAACTCCGCTTTGTTCTTGTTCTAAGCGGAAGTACATGCTTGCAAAATATTGTAACCCAAAGACGCAATGGAAAACCAACCACCCACCCACGCCAATTACCAAAAACCATCCATGTTTCATCCAACAACAACAATAACATCAGTTGAGGTAAACAAAACAAAGACGAAACTGCCAAAAACGTACGTGGGGCGATGAACGTAAAAAATTGGTGCAACAATAGAGCAAAATGCGCGCATGACCCAATTCTGTGTCCAAAGCAAAAAAGAGGAGACAGAAATGGAATACAACATAGAAACAGAATAAAATGGCAATGTTTTCAACGTTTCGATTCGATTACAATGCAATTTTTCAAGTCGAGAGGGGGTTTTTATTTTGTGGTTTGCTTTGTTTTGTTAGAAATAAAACCCCCCAAGATGAGCAACAAAAGCCACAGAATGACGGAATCATTTTTAGAACAAAGGTGATAAAAATAGGAAGTTCTTTAAGATTTTTTACAAGAAGCTTTGAAACAAGTTTCGCGACAAAAGGGAAATACAAAAAAAAAGACTTCTCTAAGAACACTTAGATGCTGCATCTCTCACCAGCCAGACTCACCTCCATTTCCTGATTGCTTTTGAGGGTGTTTGCTGGCAATGCAATTTTTCCTTATTAGGTCGTCGCCACCACCATCGTTGCTGTCTCTTTCCTAGCCCGTCCATGTGATAACATGTGACGACGACGACGATGATGTTTTCTGATGATGTTTTCGTTTGCAACTCTGTTTTTTGCGGAATCTGTTGTTTCTGTTTTTCTATGCTTTCTTCTCCTGCTTTTGTTTTGGGGGTAATTCTTTTTAGTTACATGCTTTCCATATACTTCCTCCTCCTCCTCTCCCAAACGACATCAAGTGCGAAGTGTGTCATCAGAGTAACGCCTGACTGAGCTAACAATTGGGTTATGTTTGTGTTTTTCGGTTTTTTTTTTGGGGCAAACTATTTTGGTATTGTTTGTGGCAGGGGGTGTAGCGCCCAATCTCTTCTCTCCGAATAATTTTTAGGAAAGGGTTGTTTGTTTTTTTTTTTTGAAAATTTGTAAATGAAAAATATGGAAACATTGTGGCCAGTAACATATAGGGGCAACGATGGGGAATTGAAGTGAAATAAAATATAATTCGAAAAAGGAAAAATATTTCATATTAAAATTTCAATTTCAAAACAAATTTCAAATTTAAAATGAAATCGCTAAATAAAAACCTAATTAAAATTTACGTTGAAAAACTTTGAAACCCTTAACTCTACATTTAAACCGAGAATAAAATATTTAAAAATGAAGCGGTGTCGTGGCTGGGCACGAATGAAAGATCTCGAGGAGTACTTTCCGAATCTGTGGACCTTATAGCCAAAAAGAATTTCTGACTTAGGAATTTTTTGCATTTTCTGAAGAATTATCCCTCAATTTTATGGAAATTGCAGATAAAAGCGTCCACAGAACAGAAACTAAAAATGAAGCGGTGTCGAGGCTGGGCACAAATGAAAGGTCTCGAGGAGTACTTTCCGAATCTGTGGACCTTATAGTCGAAAAGAATTTCTGACTTAGGAATTTTTTGCATTTTCTGAAGAATTATCGCTCAATTTTATGGAAATTGCAGATAAAAGCGTCCACAGAACAGAAACTAAAAATGAAGCGGTGTCGAGGCTGGGCACAAATGAAAGGTCTCGAGGAGTACTTTCCGAATCTGTGGACCTTATAGTCGAAAAGAATTTCAGACTTAGGAATTTTTTGCATTTCCCTTCGAGAGTTATCGTGTGCACCAGTCAGCCTGACAGACAGACGGACAGACGGACGCACATCGCTTGATCGACTCCAAATGTCTTGAAACGAAATTGGTCCAAAGAGACCTAGGTTTATAACCATTATTTCGATGAGGCACATTTTGGTCGTATCAAATGATATATATACCCTCTCTAGCCACATGCCTGAGGGTATAAAAATCCAAAATCAACATCGGTTCAGATATAGCTATAGCTCCAATATATATTGTTCATCCGATTTGTTATTTTTGTGCTCCGCAGCCGTAATATGCACTCAGTAACAACAATATTTGGGGAAATTGATCAAATAAATCTCAGAAATATCTTTGCCAAATTTTATCGAGATCGGTTCAGATTTGGATATAGCTCCCATATATAGAACTTCGTCCGATTTTCCTTTTATTATGCACCAAACGTCTAATATTTGTCCGTATCAAATGATATATATACCCTCTCTAGCCACATGGCTGAGGGTATAAAAATCCAAAATCAACTCGGACGGACCTCCAAAAACTATTGCCAAAAAAAAAAAAAAAAAAATATAGGCCTTGAAAGCCCTCCCAGAAAATATTAAAAAAAATGAGATTAGCGCTCAGACGGACGCAGACATATACTTAAAATATCAAAGATTCCGGCTCATTTGAACCACAAAAAATTTTTTAAAAATCATTTTTTTTACAAAAACCTTAAAAATTTCAACAAATTTAATCGTTTCTATAAAATTCCCGATACTATCTCAACAATATTTATAGCCTACACCACAGGGGTATTATGTCTTTGTGCATTTGTTTGTAACAGGCAAAAGGAAACGAGATAGACCCATAGTTCCTTTTGATGATCTGCATAGAATCACATTCTGAGTCGATTTATGCATGTCCGTCCGTCCGTCTGTCCATGTATTTTTGTAAACAAAGTACAGTTCGCATTTATTGCCCGATCCAGATGAAATTTTGCACAGATCATTTGTTTGGCCCAAGAACGAACCCTATTGAAATTAGAGATAATCGGTCAAAATTTAGATATAGCTCCCATATATATCTTCGTCCGATTTGCCTTTTATTGTGCACCAAACGTGTAATATCAGTCTGAATAGTATGGAATTTTGCATGTACGATCAGATTGGACCTGAAACTAAGTATGCCAAATTTGATCGAAATCGGATCAGATATAGCTATAGCTCCCATATATATTGTTCATCCGATTTGTTATATTTGTTACCCACAGCCGAAAATATGCACTCCGTAACAACAATATTTTGGGAAATTTATCAAATACAGATCAGAAATATCTTTGCCAAATTTTATCGAGATTGGTTCAGATTTGGATATAGCTCCCATATATAGAACTTCGTCCGATTTACTTTTTATTGTGCACCAAACGTCTAGAATTTGCCGAAATGGGATGTGATTTGGCACTTACGACCGAATTGATTCTAGAAGCTAGTATGTCAAATTTGATGAAGATCGGTTCAGATATAGCTATAGCTCCCATATATACTGTTCATCCGATTTGTTATTTTTGTCCTCCGCAGCCATAATATGCACTCAGTAACAACAATATTTGGGAAAATATATCAAATACAGCTCAGAAATATCTTTGAAATTTTATCAGGATCGGTTCAGATTTGGATATAGCTCCCATATATAAAACTTCGTCCGATTTACCTTTTATTGTGCACCAAACGTCTAATATTTGTCCAAATGGGATGGAATTTGGCACTTACGACCGAATTGAGTCTAGAAGCTGGTATGTCAAATTTGGTGAAAATCGCTTGGGATATAGCTATAGCTCCCATATATACTGTTCATCCGATTTGTTATATTTGTTACCCACAGCCGTAATATGTACTCCGTAACAACGACATTCAGCGATATATATGAAATACAGCTCAGAAATATCTTTGCCAAATTTTATCAGGATCGGTTCAGATTTGGATATAGCTCCCATATATATAACTTCGTCCGATTTACCTTGGATTGTGCATCAAAAGTCTAATATTTGTCCAAATGGCATGGAATTTGGCACTTACGACCGAATTGAGTCTAGAAGCTGGTGTGTAAAATTTGGTGATATAGCTATTGGTTCAGATATAGCTATAGCTCCCATATATACTGCGCATCCGATTCGTTATATTTGTTACCCACAGCCGTAATATGTACTCCGTAACAACGATATTCAGGGAAATATATGAAATACAACTCAGAAATACATTTGCTAAATTTTATCGAGATCGGTTCAGCTATGAATGTAGCTCCCATATATAGAACTTCGTCCGATTTACCTTTTATTGTGCACCAAACGTCTAATATTTGCCGAAATGGGATGGAATTTGGCACTTACGACCGAATTGAGTCTAGAAGCTAGTATGTTAAATTTGATCGATATCGGTTCAGATATAGCTATAGCTCCCATATATATTGTTCTTCCGATTTATTATTTTTGTGCTCCGCAGCAGTAATATGCACTCAGTAACAACAATATTTGGGGAAATATATCAAATACATCTCAGAAATATCTTTGCCAAATTTTAACAGGATCGGTTCAGATTTGGATGTAGCTCCCATATATATCAAATGTCTTCTTTACGGGTTTTTCTCAAAAATTATGCTTTTAAGATTCCAGATGCTCTTAAAATCATCCTTAAAAATTTTTCAATAATAGCTCCAAATGCCCCCATGGAATATTCTTAAAAATCGTATTTAATTAAACCCCATATTCCAAAGAATTTCTTTAAAACTAACTTTGTTTCTCTTTCCCTTTTTTCTTTGCTTTCATTCCATGTTACCTTTGAACTCTGGACATTTTCTTCTTGGTGGATGGATAAATGGATGGATATAATTGCTTGGGCTGTAATTATTGATAATGACGACGACGACGATATAATCCAACGGCACCACCACCTGCACTCTTTCAAACCCAAAACCAAAAAACTGAACAACGTCAACCCCCCCGAAACAACAATAAAAACCCATTGACCATTTTTTAATGTCGCCCTGCCTGCCATGGCTTTTGTTGTTGTCATGATACTTTGTTTTGGGTTTTCTTTGCTGTCACAATGGTCACAAATGCTGCCGCTTCTGATGATGATGAATTCTCTGAAAACACGCGTACAACTATCTATCTTTCTTTGAACGGTGTGGGGCGGCTATATCTCTTGGCTTGCGTCTCGGTACTTTACGTGCTTTTTTTTTTGTGGGACTTGCATACAACTACTTTGCCGGTGGCTATGACAATCTAAAATTAGGGCAACTAAAGAAGTGAAAAAATAAAAAGAAAATAAAAGAAAACAAACAGAGCAGCAGCAGACAAGCAAGCAAACAGCCAGCCAGCCCGACAGTCAGTCAGCCAGCCAACAAACTGAAACTGAACTAAACTGAATAGAACAAGCCGCCGTGTACTCACTTACAATCACTTCACACAGCTACATAACTTAAATAAGAAAAACAACAACAGCAACAACATTAAAAAAAAAAGAAAACACAGAAAAGCACCGGCAACTGTAATAACAACAACAAAAACAAGACCACCATCTCTCAGTGTCATTTTCTTGACGTTTCGGTCCCAAATAACCCATTTTTGCTTGTTTTTAATAATAGCCAAATAAATTAGAACAACACAACAAACAAAGAGAAACGGAGGAATAACAAGAAAACAGACAAAGGCAAAGAAGAAGAAATAATTTAATTGAAACTAAAAACAGAAAATTAATTATTACTGGGTTCCTTGGAACCAAAAACACCAACCAACCATCCTTTCTTACAACAACACAATTTAAAAGACAACAAAAATGGACTCATTAAAGCTAACAAAAGGTAAGGAGAACCGATAAATAAATCTCTCTTTTTCCAAAGACCAACAACTAACCAAATTTTCTTTCCACTTCAATTTCCTTCAGGTTCATCCTCAACGAACTCATCATCTGCCAATAATGCCGCCGTTGCTGCCTCCTCCTCATCCGCCGCCACATCATCAACATCCTCATCAGCCACCAGCACAAATAAATCATCATCGGCGGCGAGTAGCTCCAACAACAGCAGCAGCACCAGCACCAATACCACAGTTCCCATAACGGTGCGTTTCAATGCCGGCGATGAGTGCATCGATGATCTGTTCCAATCGTTTCACAGTTCAAATGCTTCCGTGGGTGGTGGCGGCGGTGGTTCGAATACAAATCTTTCGGCCACCGGTGGAGGTGGTGGTGGTGGGGGCGGTATTGATTCATTGTCCACAAGTCCTTCACAGCAACAACAACATCATCCAGCTTCCTTGAATAATGTGAGTATGAATGTAAATTTAAGTTTCGTGGGTAAATGTTGGAGGAAGAGGATTGGGAGAAGGGTTTAGATTTACATATGTAAAATGTAAATAAACTTCTAAACGGGTTTCGATTAATTTAAGAACTGAGAACTGTATTTTATCCTTAAAAAAAAAAATAAAAATTTCCAAGAGGTCTTCTTCCAATCTAAGATATACGAAAGAAAAGCTCCATTCCAAATGTGATTTTATTAATTTTGGATTTAACCCCAAAAAATCAAGAACATCAAGAAAATCGTTCTTCTTTTGCATTCAATTTCATGTCGCCATGCAGAAACTGCTCATGAATTTCAATGGCCATAGAAGGTCTTCTATTTATAGGAGACTGGGGAAAGGTACTTTATCCGTAGAAAACCTTAAGATCTTTCACCCAGAAAAGTTTTCCGAGAGGTCGTCTACCTTTAAAAGCGATCGAGGGCCTGCTTCTGTATGGCGTTACGAAAGTTAATGTGAAAGAAAACACATTTCCAAATATCTTTTTAAAAAAATTTGGATTGGAGTCGTTTAAAAAGACATAATTCTTTCGCATTCATTTTGGTAGACATGGACGTACACAGTAATACATTTCTAAACCATTTCGTGGGGAGTCCCAAATAGAGAAGATGCTATGAGTGTCTTACAGCAATGGACTATCACAAAAAGTCTTTAACAACCTCAGAAATGATCTACGATTTTATATTGGGTTTTCTGGCTGGTCTTCCGTCTAAAACCCATACTGGATTTCTAATCATTAATAACTTTTGTACGGCTTTCTAGCTATAAAATTCATCTACTTAAACTATTGTTTCAGCAAAATGTTTTTTTTTTTAGAAAAAAAAATCCGAAATGGGTTTTAATCATAAATGACCTTGAGGGAAATTAAAGCCACAAAAAAACAGTAGAACTACAGTATGTTTTTTTACTCTTTTTAAACCCTACACCACATAGGGGTAAGGATATTATGTCTTTGTGCATTTGTTTTAACATGGAAAAGGAAGCGAGATAGACCCATAGTTACTTTTGAGGATCTTCATAGAATCACTTTCTGAGTCGATTTATGCATGTCAGTCCGTCTATCCATGTATTCTTGTTAACAAAATGCAGGTTTATTATCCGATTGAGATGAAATTTTCCAAACAATATTTGTTTGGCCCTATTGAAATTGGTGATCATCGGAACAGATTTAGATATAGCTTCCATATATCTTAACTTTTTCATGTAAAATTTTTTATCATTTTTAGTAAAACTCCTGTAAATTTTTTACCCTAGGGGTTTAGTAGGAACACAAAACAGTTATTCTAGCTAGATAAAATCACACAGATTTAATTTATTCTTAGAAGATTTAAAAAAAACCTTCGAGCATTAGAATACCTCAGAATGGGTTATCCAGCTTATGAAGCTATTAATGATTAATGAAATGGTTTAATGGTTAAAGAAAGCATCAGTAGATGGGGTTTAGCCATATAAGGCTTCAAAAGGACCTTCAAATTGTAGAAGACCTCAGGAGGGTTTAGAAAAAATCTGTGAGATTTCTTCAAACTTTTTATAAGTCTTCCAGCCCATAGGAGACCTCAGAATGATCTTCAGATTGTAAAATAATTCAGGTGGTATTTTTTAAGACTTTAGAAACGTCTTGGTAATTGTGAATACTAAAGGGCCTTCTAACAATGGAAATCTACGGGATATCACATAAAGTTGCACCCAAGGTTTTACCTTCTGGCTGACTGACAAACGTCTAAAGCCTTACCAAAGGGTTTTTTTTTGGAATGGAGGTCCTTAGAAGAAGGTTTTGATACATAGAATGACCTACCAGTAATATTCTTAAAACTATTCTTATAAAACTAGAGCTAAATACACAAGGCACGTAACGCAAAGTAACCTAAATAGAGGGAGCGTGTTCCCCCTATTTCCACACTTTTGGAAACATTCGGTTTAAGATTCCTTGGAATACGTTAAGATTTGGTATACAGGGTGAGATAAAAAACTGCAACAAAATCAAACGCTATAATTTTTAAAATTTTTTAAATGTCGGAAATAGCATCAACGTTTAGAATAAGTTTAGATTTATTCGAATTGGTCACCTTTGGCACGAATTATGGCCTTCAAACGGCCAATGAAACCGCCACATGCTGTCCGAATGTTGCTCTGCGGAATTATGGCCCATTCCCGGCGAAGCGCTTGTTTAAGGTGATCGACATTTTGGAATTTTTTAGTTCACCAGTTTCGGCCAAGCAAAGCAATTCTTTAGCTCTTTTGAGTCTATTTTCTTTCGGTTGCGGTATAAGTTCTTGCACTTTTTCGGAATTTCAACGGCTTTACCCGAGCTCATTTTTCAAAATTTGTCGAATGGAATATTGCGATATGTTAAGCTCACCAGCCATTTTTCGGCCACTGTGACGCGGGTTTCGATCAAGTCGTTTCTTTACTTTTGGAACCATTTCTGCTTATGTTGCTGTTTTCTTCCGTCCACTTCCTTGACTTTGGGCTAAGCTAAGAGTATCACGGTAACGAGCAATGTTACGAGACACAAAAGCTTTATTCACATTTCAATGCGGAAGTGCTCTAACGATAGCCACTTGTGGTTTTCCAGGCAAATATAAGAAATCACACTATCACGCTTGAATTCCTTCACGAATAACTTTTTCTCTGGAAAATTCTCCTCAAAATGCTTTTGTACGCTTGTAAACAATATAATGGGCTGTCTCTGGAATAATTTTAACAGCTGCCAGACGAGTGGCTTAGAAATGATAGCAGTCTGATTGCAGTTATTTTCATCTCACCCAAAGAAAAGAAATCTCGTAGTTAAGGCCTATAGTTTCAGATTATTTCGCAACATTTAGCGTAGAGCTTTGATATTTAATAGAGATATTTTGGAATAGATCTAGAATAATTGGTATATATATAAAGAGTCATATCGATCCGGTTTATTTCATTTCATTTCGCTACATTTTGGCATTTGAAGTCATTTGTATAAAAGTTATTTTGTTTTATTTCCCTGATTGTGGCTCCGACAGTCCTTCGAAATATATTCTTAAGATATCCAAATTTAAAGATCTGATGTTCCTGAACAGAAACTCTTAAATAAATCTAATCTTTACTTCTAAAAAGTCCTTCAGAAAATATCCTTTAAAATTCTACTCTTATATCACCGATAGCCCTTCAGAAAATCGTTTAAAAAAGTCTATCTTTGTAGCTCTGATAGTCCCTCAGAAAAAAAATTCAAAAATATTGTTTAAAAATTATTTTAATCATAGCTCTGATAGTTCTTTCGAAAAATTATCCTCTAAATGATCACGTTTGTAGCTCCGTTAGTCTTTCGGAAAATTTTACTAAAAACTCAACGTTTTTAGCTTAATTTAGAACATATATTTTCAATATTAAAGATTCTAGCTAAAAATGATGGATGACTCCCGCAATAACACGTTTTATGATTATTTTTATGGAAATTGGAATATAAGTAAAAAACTCAAATTGCCAAGCCATTAAAATTTTTTTATTAATATTTCTTTCTACAGAAAATAAATTCTAAGTTTGTCACGTTTTCTCGTTTTGTTTGTCACAAACAGCTGATTGACTGATAACAAGCTGTCATATGAAATAAGGTGTCATGTGCATAGAAAATGTTGGGAAGATACTAAACAAGTTGGAAATTCTTTTTTATGTAGAAACCCACAAAAGTTTCAATATATCATTTTTATACCCTCCACCATAGTATGGAGGGTTTTATATTAAGTTTCTCATTCCGATTGTAACACCTCGAAATACACATTATAGACCCCACAAAGTATATATATTCTTGATCAGCATAAAATTTTATGTCGATTTAGCGATGTCCGTCCGGGTGTCCGTCTATCTGTCTGTGAAAATTACTCTAGCTTCCGAACGAATTGAAGTAGATTGATACAATTTTACTCAAATGCATATTATTATGTCTGCAGGACTTTTGGTATTGAAAATGGGTGATGTAGGTCCACGTTTTGGTATAGCCCCCATATAATGGTACCTCCCGATATTCGGTATTTTTATGGTTTTAGCGACATTATTCACCGGAAATGTTTCAAATTTGGTATTTGAAGTTCGTAATAGATACTACAGTTTTTGACAGAAAATTATCTGTCCAAGTCCAAGTCTTCGTACAGCGCCCGTATAACGGTACCTCCCGATATTCGGTATTTTAATGATTATAGCGACTCTATTCACCGGAATTGTTTCAAATTTTGTATTTAAAGTTCGTAATGGATACTACAGCCTATGACATAAAATTGTCCGTGCAGGTCCACGCCTTTGTATAGCTCCCATTTTACGGCACTTCCCGATATTCGATATTTTGATGGTTTTAGCGACATTATTCACCGGAATTGTTTCAAATTTGGTATTTGAAGTTCGTAATGGATTCTATAGCCTAAGGCAAAAAATGTCGTAAGCAGGTCCACGTCTTCGTATAGTCTCCATATAACAGTTTTCATTTAAGTGGTGGTTCCCGGAATTTTTTTCCAAATGATGGAGCTGATGGTCCGAACTTAGCTTGTTTTTTACTTGTTCATATTTATTTTTTAATCTTTTTTAAAATTTATTTTTTTTAATTTATTATTTTTCTAAATTTATTTTTTTTTAATAATTTTTTTTTTCAAGTTTTTTAATTTTTTTCAAATTCTATTTTTTTTGTCGGCAAAACAGACGGATTTTTTTTAAATTTCAAAATTTTTTTAATTTTATATTTTTTTCAAATTAATTTTTTTTGAATTTTATTTTTCAATTCTTTTTTTACCTTTATATTTTTAATTTTATTTTTTTATATTTTTTTTTTGTATTTTTTATATTTTTTTTTTCAAGTTTAATCAATTCAAATTTTACTTTTTTCTAAATTGTTTTTAATTTTATTTCTGTCGGCAAAACTGACTGAAACTTTTTATTTTTTTTTTAAATTTCGTAATTTTTTTTAATTTAATTTTTTCAACTTTATTTTTTAATTTTATTATTTCAAGTTTTTTTAAACCTCATTTTTTTTAAATTTTTTTCAACTTTTTTTTTTTTTTTCAAATTTCAAAAATTCAAATTTTATTTTTTTTAATTTATTATTTTTTTAATTTTATATTTTTATAATTTTGTTTTTTTTTTCTTAAAATTTTAATTTTATTGCTTCATTTTTTTATTCCCCTTCCCCTTTTTAAACCTACCTCGTTTTTCAACTAAAGAGAAGAAGGGGTTGTAATTTGATAATCGAATTCTCTTAAAAAAGACTTGAGTACTTAGTCATCATTTTTTGTTTGTCGTTCTCATTTAATGCCATGCTATGTTTATTTATTATTCATGAACTTCGAAACGATATCCAAAAATATAACAACATGCAAGGATTCAAAATAGTCCGTTTTAATTATTTTCATAAATTCAGTTTGCATTGAAATTTCAGATGGACACAATCATCAATTTGTGTCCATCGTTTTAGTGTACCGCCGTTAATATTTTCTGTTCCGCAAAAGAAAAACATATATTTTTTTTATTGAATTTTTATCAAAGATCGGTAAATAAAAAATACGGTTGTTTATCTTGGCAAGAATTTGAAAAGAATAATAAGAAAATAATAATATTTTCTGCTGAGAACAATAAATTATGAGTCACTTGTGGGAGAAATGATTGGGAATTTTATGAACAGTGGAACGGAATCGTAAAGGAAGAACAGTATTTTGTAGTTGGAACTGTTTTGTTTTTCGGTTTCTAAAAGTGATTATGTTTTGAAACGATTTAGAATATTTGGTGCAAGTTCGAAATATAATTCGGCATAATGACTAAAACAAAGGTAATTATTATTATTCGTTTTAAAAATATTCTCAAAAAAGAAAATTCGAAATTCACTTTAATTTTTTTTGACTTGGGTTTGCTTTTTGTTTGAGGTACCAGGAGTGTATCTTGAAATATAAGAGTTACCTATACAAGGGGGATATTCCAAAAAGAAAATGTTGCGATATATACAGGGTGAGATAAAAAAAAAACAACAAAGTCAAACGCCATCATTTTAACATTTTTTTTTTTTAATTTTATTGAATGAAAGCCAAAGATGTCGGAAATAGCATAAAATTTTAGAATAAGCTTAGATGTGTTCGAATTGGCTTCCGAACGAAATGAAGTAGAGAGATAAAATTTTACTCAAATGTATATTATGTCCGCTGGTCTTTTGATATTGAAAATGGGCCATGTAGCTCCACGTTTAGGTATAGCCCCCATATAATGGTACCTCCCGATATTCGGTATTTTGATGATTTCAGCGATATTATTCACCGGAATTGGTTCAAATTTGGGTTTTGAAGTTCGTAATGGATACTACAGCCTATGACAGAAAATTGTCTGTGCAGGTCCACGTCTTCGTATATCTCCCATATAACGGTACCTCCCGATATTCGGTATTTTGATTAATTTACCGACATTATTCACCGGAATTTTTTTAAAGTTTGGTATTTGAAGTTCGTAAGGGATTCTACATCCTAAGACATAAAATTGTCTGTGCAGGTCCACGTCTTCGTATAGCCCCCATTTAACGGTAGCTCCCTATTTTCGGTATTTTGATGATTTTAGCGACATTATTCACCGGATTGTTTCAAAATTGGTATTTGAAGTTCGTTATGGGAACTACAATCTGTGACAGAAAATTGTCTGTGCGGGTCCAGGTCTTCGTATAGGCCCTATATATCAGTACCTCCCTATATTCGGTATTTTGACGATTTTAGGTACAATACCCACCGAAATTGTTTGAGATGTGGTATTTGAAGTTCGTAATGGATGCTACAGCCTGTGACAGAAAATTGTCTATGCTGGTCCAGGTCTTCACATAGCTCCAATTTAACGGCACCTCCTTATATACGATATTTTGATGAATTTTAGCTACATTATTCACCGTTTATTTCAAGTTTCGAATTTGTATATGGTAATGGCTTATGACAAACAATGCCTATGTATGTCCACATCGTTAGACCCCAATATAACGGCTATATTCGGTATTTTTAAAATGTTAATAGAATTTTTTAAGGATTTTATTTTTTAAAAATTTCCAAATTCGTTGCAAATGGTGGAGGGTATTAAAAGTTCGGCCCGGCCGAACTTACTGCTTTTTAACTTGTTTTTTTTTTTGAAGTGCTTTGCACTTGTGGAAGAAATGTGCGAAATTTTTTGTGATAATCTCTTTTTTTTTTGTTTGTTTTGGGTCTTGTCTCTTTTACTAAAATAAAATCCACCCATCAAGATAATATGGCCAAGGCGGACCCACCACATGTTTCAATGGAGTGTTGATTTGTTTCTTATCATCAATATTTACAAATTGATTTTTTTTTTCGTTATAATTTCTTTAATTATTATTTTTTTCTCTTGTTGTTTGACTAAAGTTAGATTTGCGGACAACGTTTAGTGTTATCGTCGTATTTCATATTTAAACAAACAAACACACAGACATACATACATGGGTACATATGTCCAACACCAGTAATTGAGTGTTGTTTAGTCAGGCCAGGAAGGCATTTCAATCGTCTTATCGCCATTGGTTTTTTTTTGTGAAGACTGCAAAAAATTACTCTTTTTTTCTCCAGAATCGATTTAGCATTCACTGGAAACGGTCGGAAAAAAGAAACTCTTTGAATTGAAATTTTATTTCGCTTAGTTCGTGTGAAGTTTGTGTGTGACCTTCGAGAAAATAATGGACGTTTAATATTTTTAGCTAAAATTGCAAAGAAAAAACTGAAGTGTTGGTTTTCATATAAAGAGATCATAAGGTAAAAAAATACATAAAAATTAAAAATAAATAAATTTAATGTGAGAAAATAAAACAAAAATATATTAAAAAATAAAATAAATAAATAAAATAAAAATAAACAAATAAAATACAAATAAATAAATAAAATAAAAATAAACAAATAAAATAAAAATAAATAAATAAAATAAAAAAATAAATAAAGTAAGAAAAAAACAAATAAAAAATATGATAAATAAATAAAAAAAAATTAAATTAAAAAAGTGATAAAATTAAATAAAAAAAATAAAAAATAAAATAAAAAATATAATAAGAAAAAATATAATAAAATAAAAAATAAAATAATATAAAAAAATACAATAAAAAATATAAGAAAAAAAAATAATATAATAAAAAATATAATAAAAAAATAAAATAAAAAAATAAAATAAAAAAATAAACTAAACTAGAAAGATACAAGTAATAAAAATTTAATTTAAAAAAATACTTCATACAATTAATAAAATACAATCTATACTAAAATTAAGATATGAATAAAATATTATAAAAAATAATAAAAAAAGATAAAAAATAAATAAAATAAAAAAATAAATAAAATAAAAAAAAATAAATAAAATAAGAAAAATAAATAAAATAAAAATAAATAAATAAAATAAAAATAAATAAATAAATAAAATAAGAAAAAACAAATAAAACAATATGATAAATAAATAAAAAAGTGATAAATAAAATTAAGTAAAAAAATAAAAAATAAATAAAATAAATAAAAATAAATAAAAAAATAATCTTAAAAAAGAACTTTAGAAAAATAAAATAAAAGTAATAAAAATTTATATAAAAGAAAAAATACTTTAAACAATTGATAAAAATATAATCGATACAAAAATTAAGATATGAATAAAATATTATAAAAAATAATATAATAAATAAAAAAAAAATAATATAACAATTAAGTTAAAAAAATAAAATAAATATAAAGTACGAAATAATAACTAAATCGATAAAAATAAAATCCAAAAAAAAAATGAAATCGTTAAAAGTTTAAAACTTTAAAACTTATATATCAAAATTAAATTTAAATATATAGAGGTATATGAAAGAGAGATAACAAGTAAAAAATCTGTAAGTTCGAACTTTGAATACCCTCCACCATTTGGAACAAATTTGGCAATTTTCAAAAAAAAAAATCGGTTAAAATTTTTCTTAAAATCTAAAAAATTCCGAATGTTAGGACGACGTGGACCTGCATGGGCAACTTTTGTCATATGCCATTACAATATTCAAATGAGAAACTTGGAAAAAAAATCGGTGAAAAATGTCGCTAAAATCATCAAAATACCGAATATCGGGTGGTACCGTTATAAGACGGCGACATGCACTGACAATTTTCTGTCGTAGGCTGTAGTATCGATTTCGAACTTCAAACATCAAATTTGAAACACTTTTCGGTAAATAATGTGGCTAAAGTCATCAAAATATCAAATATCGGGATGTACCTTTATGTGGGGGCTACTTGGTCCATTTTCAATACCAAAAGTCAATCTACTTCATTTCGTTCGGAAGCTAGAGTGATTTCCACAGACGGATAGACGGACGGACATCGCTAAATCGACTTAGAATTTTAAGCTGATCAAGAATATATACACTTTGTGGGATCTAAAATTTATATTTCGAGGTGTTAAATGCGGAATGACGAACGCAATATACCCTTCATACTATGGTGGAGGGTATAAAACTAAAAAAAAAAAACAAAAAATAAAATAAAAATAAATAAAAAAGTTAAAAATAAAATAATATGATAAATAACGCTGTGGTACTACTTTAGGTCCTGGAAGACATCAATAGTCCTAATCTTACTTAAACGCCCGGAATTCATATATATCAAAAACACATTTTAGGGGTAATGCCATACTTTGTGTGAGTTTATGCAAAAATCTCCTACAAAGCATCATTTTAGAGGGATGGGTTTAAAGACAAAATTATTCTGCATCAAATTTCACTATAAGTCGTCAGAGAAAAAAATCTCTATTTCCATTATATATCACGAAAATATTTGCATCAATGTTGCCCAAAAGAGGCGACAATTTTTTTACCTAATGTTTTTATCTATTTTTTCTTAGCCTTTTATCGAGTTCACGTATAAAAGTAACATAAAATTTTATTTTAGACATAAAATCTTAAAATAGGATATAATCTACACCAAATTCTACTATGAGTCGCCAAAGAAAGGAAATCTTTATTTCCACTGTTTATCAAGAAAATATTTGCATCAATGTTGGCAAAAAAAGCAAGATATTTACATTTTTTTTTATCAATTTTTTCTCGGTCTTTTTTCGAGTTGATGCATGAAAGTAACATAAAATTTCGTTTTAGACAGAAAGTGTCACGGGAAGAAATATTCTACTCAAAAGTTCACTACAATTCTCAGAATAAACCATATACCTAATTCCTATAGTTTTTAAGAAAATAATATTCGAAATGTATGTACTACGAGTGAAAATTATGTGCTTACGATTTTTTTGATGATAATTTAACACGTTTCAATTGTAAGTCAAAATCTTCCTTAATATTTCATTTTTTGGGAAAAGTGTTAAAGAACGAATTGTTCTACACAAAATTTCACAATAAATATCAGAATAAACCATATATCTTGGTTTAACAGTTTTTAAGGAAATAATATTCGAAATGTATGTACCACAAGTGAAAATTATGTGTTTACGATTTTTTTGATGATAATTTAACACGTTTCCATTCTAAGTCAAAATCTTCGTTAATAATTCATTTTTTGGGGAAAGTGTCAAAGGAAGAATTATTCTACACAAAATTCCACTACAAATCTCAGAATAAACAATATATCTAGGTCTAATAATTTTTAAGAAAATTACTATCGAAATTTATGTATATTGCAATTAAAAATTATGTGTTACTTTTTCTTGCTAATAATTAAAGATGTTTCTATACCAAGTCAAAATCTCCCTAAATACTTCCTTTTTTGGGAAAAATTTCAAAGGCTGGAATATTCTACACAAAATTCCGCTACAAATCTCAGAATAGACTATATATCTAATTTTAATGGTTTTTGAGAAAAACAAATTCTTACTATATACATTAAAAGTGAAAATTATGTGTTTATCTTTTTACTGTTAATTTAGCCCTTATCCGTTCTAAGTCAAAATTTTCCCTAATACTTCATTTTTTTGGAAAAGTGTTAAGGGAAGAAATATTCTACGCAAAATTTCACTATAAATCTCAGAATAAGTCATATCTCTAGGTATAATAGTTTTTAGGAAAATTATATTCGAAATTTGTAAAGTGAAAATTATGTGTTAACATTTTTTAATGTTTCTAATCTGAGTTGACATCGATAAGAAAAAAATCTTCTAATCTTCAAAATCGATGATAATTTGAAAAAATCCAATCGTGAATTGCTGTTCAATGGAAATCAGCAAAGCCTTAAGGACCCACATGACTACCCTTTCTCCCCACCCCCATTCAATCATAAAAAGCAATCTATTTAAACACCCACACACGCACACTGGCACATGATATGTTATTGATATCCAGCCTACAGACTTTAGTTGTCTTCTAAATAACAACAAAAACATCAAAAACAACAACAACACCGACGACGAGAAAATCTCTTAAGTCGAATGTCACATTCGAGAATCGTCGACAAGGTCAGGTCAGGCCAGCCAGCCAGCCAGCCATCATAGGACTAAATTATGACCTTCTCTAGACAAAAACCTACGTCATTCCACTTTGGTGGTCTCAGTACAGGGAGGGTGAGGAATGGAGGATGTTTGGGGGGTCATAATGATTATTTTTTTTGTTTACGTCAATGGTTTCAAAATTCTTCTTAGGAAGAATAAAAAAAAAAAACAATTAAATATGAATGTTATTAAAAAGTACCGAAGGAATGCCTCCAAAATAAAATTCCATGGAAATTATTTCGGGAAATGGGAAAGAGTTAGGAAAATAAATACTTTGAAAATACAATTATTTATAGATAATGAAATGGAAAGGAAAGAGTTGCCAGTAATCCAATATATAATTAAAGGTGGCCTTAAATTAATCTCAATATCAGAATTGAGGGAAAAGGGTTGAATATTTTTAAGCGTGAGGCAGAATGATATTGTACACGTTCTGTAAATAGACTAAATTGAATTATAGCTTCATCTAATAGTGTGGGGTATTAATCTTTAGCATTAGAGACAAATTTTAGCCTAGCTGAAATAGGCGGATATATGAAACAAGCTAAGATGTCACAAGGCAAAGTGGCGAACAATGATTCAAATTATAAGGGTTCCCCTATTGTATATAGTCAAAACGAGATAAAGGCCTTAACGACATTTGGCCTCAGAACCCAAAACTCCTTTGGGGTTTCGAATCACAAACGAGTTATATCAAGTCCAGATAAAATTATTGGATAGCGAAATTATAAGAACATTTGCAGCGAATTGGGAAAAAGTGGTAAAAATGTCAAAAATAAACAAGATTTTTTCATTAACAACAATTTATCGTATTTTTTCATAATACATATTAAATATACAATTTTTTTTTGTTAAGGGGCGGGGCTCAACTTGAAATTTGATCTAGAATAATTCTTCCTTTAATACTTTTCCCAAAAAATGAAGTAAAAAGGGAGATTTTAATTTAGATTGCAAACGTGGTTATAAGCAATACAAAACCTCAACACATAATTTTCACTTGTAATATATACATTTCGAATGTAATTTTCTTCAAAACTATTATACCTAGAGATATGATTTTTGCGTACAATATAACACTTACACTATTCTAAAAAAATTAAGTATTAAGTAAAATTTTGACTTCGAATGGAAAAGGGTTAAATTAGCTGTAAAAATATAAACAGATAAGTTTTACTTGTAATGTATATATTAAGAATGTGTTTTTCTCAAAAACCATTTAAACTAGATATATGGTTTATTCTGAGATTAATAGTGGAATTTTGTGTAGATTATTTCATTCTTTGACATTTTTTCCAAAAAAGTAAGCACTAAGGGAGATTTTGACTTGGAAAAGAAACATCTTTAATTATCAGCAAGAAAAAGTAACACATAATTTTCAATTGTAATATACAAAATTTCGAATGTAATTTTTATAGAAACTATTGTGCCTAGATATATAGTTTATTCTGAGATTTGTAGTGGAATTTTGTGTAGAATATATCTTCTCTTAACACCTTCTGCCTAAAATGAAATTTTAGGTTGCTTTCAGGCGTCAAGTCGAAAAAGGACCGATGAAAAATTGATCAAAAAATTAGGAAATATTTTCGTTTTTTGGAAACATTGATGCATATTTTTTTTTGATATGCCTTGGTGATTACTTATCTTTGGTGACTTATAGCGAAATTTAATGAGGAACATTTTTGTCTTTGGCGTTTTTCTTCTGAAACGATGCTTTGTTGGAGATTTTTGCGCAAACTCACGTAATGTAAGGCTTTAACCCAAAAATGTGCTTTCTTTAATATTTATGAATTCGAATGTAATTTTTTTAAAAAACTATTAAATCTAGATATATGGTTAATTCTGAGATTTTTAGTGAAATTCTGTTTAGAACATTTCTCCCATTGACACTTTGTGTCTTGAACGAAATTTTATGTTATTTTCAGGCGTCAAATCGAAAAAAGTCCAAAGGGACAAATGATCAAAAAAAGGAAATATTTTCGTTTTTTTTTTTTTTTTTTTGGAAACATTGATGCAAATATTTTTTTGATATACATTCGAAATAGAGATTTCTTTTCCTTGAGACTTATAGCGAAATTTGATGAGGAATATTTTTGTCTTTGGCGTTACTCTTCTAAAATTATGCTTTGTTGGAGATTTTTGCGCAAACTCACCTAATGTAAGGCTTTAACCCGAAAATGTGTTTTTTAATATTTATGTATTCGAATGTAATTTTCTTAAAAAACTATTAAACCTAGATATATGATATATTCTGAAATTTTGTGTGTCTTAAACGAAATTTTACGTTATTTTTAGGCATCTACTCGACAAAAAAGGCTTAGGGATAAATGATAAAAAAACGAAATATTTTCGAATTTTTGTGGCAACATTGATGCCAATATTTTCCAGATTTTGAATGGATATAGGGGTTTCAGTTCTTTGATGACTTCTAGTGAAATTTGATGAGGAATATTTTTGCCTAAAGCGTCATCTTTCTACAATGATGTTTTTTTGGAGATTTTTGCATAAACTTACATAAAGTAGGCTTTAACTCAAAAATGTGTTTTTTAAATTTAGGAATTCGAATGTAATTTTCTTAAAAAACTATTAAACCTAGATATATGGTTAATTCTGAGATTTGTAGTGAAATTTTGTGTAGAACATTTCTCCCATTGACACTTTGTTTCTTAAATGAAATTTTTCGTTATTTTCAGGCTTCAAATCGAAAAAGATCGAGGAAAAATTGATCAAAAAACTAGGAAATATTTTCGTTTTTTGATATTATTTTTTTTTTGTTGACTTATAGCGAAATTTGATGAGGAAAATTTTTTCCTTGGTCTTTATTCTTCTAAAATGACGCTTCGGTGGAGATTTTTGCATTAGCTCATAAAGTAAAGCTTTAACCACAACGTGCGTTTTTAATATTTATAAATTTCTGGTGTTTAGGTAGGATTTAGATTTTTGATGTCTTCTAGGATCTATAGTAGAATTTTATGGCAAATAATGTTTTAGAATATTTTGACTTGCTACGCTGCCGTTTAAAGGGAGTTTTTAACCATATTTAAAAAAGGGACCAAAAAGACCCTTTAGTTGACCAGCTAGAGGGTTAAAATTTTCCACCAATATACTCCTTACATTTTTATCGATTAATATTAATTATCGATACATGTGTCTTCCATTTTTAGATCTACTTTCATAACCTGCTGGATTTTTCCTGCAATTATTTTTTTGTGTGGCGTAGTTTTATAAATATTACAATTATTTAAATTATAATAATTTTAATTATTTAAAAATTAAATAGAAGTTAGGCAGACAATTTTCAAAAAATTAAAATCAAATAAATATTAACTACCAACAGAATTACGCAAAACTAGATGACACCCCTGAACCCTTGGGGTATTAAATAGTAACCCTTCAAATAATTAATTAATGTGAATCTAAATTTGCTGCCAGTAGCTAAATTTTATCCATCGCTGACTCACAAATCCAATATCTTAACGTTTCCCACATATCCCCTCCCCTCCCTCTGCTCCTCCCTTTTCAGGAAAACCCTCATTGCCGCAATCAAGTGTGATTTATTTTAAAATGTTGTCCCATATTTATTTTTATCTTTCTCCCATTCTCACTCTTCCGTTTTGCATGTTTGGCAACAATTAAAGAATTCTGTTTGCCATTTGTCTGCAAATATTTTATTTTTTTTTGCTTTATTTTTTTTTTTATACGGAACAAAATTAAATAATGTTCTTTTGTTTGTTGTCTCTGTTTTTTTTTTTGCAGCCGGATGAGGTCAACACCCGTAATAATTTTCTACAGGGAAATTTCTTTAATCGCAAAAGGTAAGTGAGAAACCATTTTTATTAGCAATTTGATTTAGTTTTAAATTGTTTTAAATAAATTTTAGGAATATCTAAACTAATGATTTCAAAATACAAAAAAAAAAAAAAAAAAATAAATAAAATAATGCATACTATTCTGAGAGAGCCGTAGGGGCCCTCTAATTTTTGGTTTATTGCATATTGAAGTAAGGAACTTATAGGATATAAATTCCCTGATTACAATTTATAAAACTAAGGCACTTTTTAAAATTAGAAGAATTCTTATATTATATAGGAGGATACATTTCTTCGATAAATATTTTAAAAAAAATATTTTCCCAAAGTAAAATATGAAATTTTCAATCAAAAATTATTTTTTTAATTTTCCATTATTTATTGAAGCCAAAAAAAAAAATTAAATATTTCACAAAATATTGTCAGAGCCATCTGCTAAAAAGTAGATTAGTTTCAGGGTCGTCTTTTTCAATTTTTTTAGTTCAGCTGTAACTTTCCAAATAATCAGACGAATTATAATTTTTTTGAAGACTATTAGAGGCATAAAAATTGTTTTTTAACGAATTTTTTCCAAGGATTGTCGGATCCAGGGATAGATTTTTAAATAATATTTTCTTAACGACAAACAGATGTACAAAGGTGGATTTTTAGGAAATGTTTTTTCGAGGCTACCGAATCCATAAATTTAGAATTTTTAAGACTATTTTTTCAAGAACCAAAAGATCAAGTAATAAGGTTTCCTCAAAATTTTTTCAAGCCCTATCTGGCTATTTAAGAGAATTTTTAAATAATATTTTCTTGAGGATCAATAAATAGATTTACAAACATGGACTCTCAAGAATTGTTAAAGCACAGTCAGAGCCATAAACGTGGATTTGTTAAGATTTTTTTTTGGATTTGGATGGTTTTTTATGAATTCCTTTTCAAGGACTATCATAATAATAAAAAGGAATATTTTTTCAGTATCTAATGGAAGCGTAAATGTAATTTTTTTTACGAAAATAAGGATTTTTGGGCACGTATAGACCTACAAATGTAGATTTTAAAAGAATTTTAATCAGAAAATTTGTCAGATCAAAAACCTTTCTCTTTTAAGTAATCTCTTAATGACTGTCTGGGCCAGCAATTGGGGATTTTCAAAAATATTTTCTGAAAGGCCATCAGAGCTATAAATGTAAATTTTGTATACCCTCAGTCATATTGCTACAGAGATCCCTTACTAGTAAGTGACTACTACTTCGTTAGCGAAAAGACCACCTTAAGATTTTAGATTCCTTACAACAGTTCGTGTTAGGACTTTTTCGAAGTCAAAATTCACAATTGCATAGAAAAATGGTACGCATTTGCAAAACCGCCACCAGATACCTCAATATAAAATTTCAGAATTCCAGCTCAGCCCAATAACCCATTTAGTACTTTTCGAACAATTATATTTGCAAACCCAACTCCCAGTGACATCTATATCAAATTTCAGGATTTCAGTTCTATTCCTTCACCCAATCCCACATTTTGTACTATTTAGTACTTTTCCTGCAAATATAGTACACATTTCTAAAACCACCTTCATATATCAATTCCAGATACCTACAGAGACCTCAATATCAAATTTGGTGATTCCAGCCCTGTCCCTTTACCTAATTCCAAATGTAGTACTATTTAGTACTTTTCGTACAATTATAGTACAAATTGCCAAAACCACCTCCATATCTCAATTCCAGATACCTATCGAGACCTTAATACCAAATTTGAGGATTCCGGACCTATCCCTTCATCCAATTCCAAATTTAGTACCATTTAGTACTTTTCGTACAATTATAGGATGTATTTTCAAACCACCTCCAAATCTCTAACACAAATGTCATCAGTAATATAAATATCAAATTTCAGAATTTTATCTCTGTCCCTTTACCCAAAACCAAATTTATTTAGTACTTTTCGTACAATTGTAGTACACATTTCCTAAACCACTTCCATGTGTTTAGACTACACATGAACAGCGACTGTAATACTAAATTTCCGATTTCAAGCACTATATGTTCACCCAATACCAAATTGTACCAAATATAGTACCAATTAGTACATTACGTGAACTTGTAGGACACATTTTCAAAACCAACTTCATATCTCAATTCCAGATACCTACAGAGACCTCACTACCAAATGCCAGGATCCCAGCCATATCCCTTCATCCAATTCCAAATTTAGTACCATTTAGTACTTTTCGTACAATTATAGTACGCATTGCCAAAACCACCCCTATATATCCAGGCTACACATAAATATCGTCTGTAATACTAAATTGAAGATTTCAAGCACCATGTGTTCGCCCAATACCAAATTGTACCATATTTAGTACTTTTCGTGAACTTGTAGTACACATTTCCGAAAACGCCTCTTTATCACAAACCTTTACACCAACAAGGGACCCCAATACAAAATATCAAAATTCCAGCTTCATCCGTTCATCTTAAATCTGTCTGTTTTAAATTTACTACCATTTAGTACAGTTAGCAAAATTAGTACACATTTCCAAAACCACCACCTTCATATATCAAACTTACTTTCAAACCTTGATTCTCATAGGAAAATTTCAGGTTTTTAGTTCCATCCGTTCACATAATATCAAATGGTACCATTTTAGGTGTTAAGTAACATTTTAGAACTTTTTGTATCCTTAGAGTTGGAACTTCCAAAAAACTCGTTGGTACACCTATCCTGCACTCCATCAGTGACTTTCATTCCAAATTTCAGAATTGTAGTTCATCCCTTTTGTCCAATACAAAACATTAAATTACAAGTACGTTTTAGTACTTTCGTAGCCTTTTTGGTACTACGCTAGGCACCACAACTGGCGTAGTACACTTTTAGAACTTTTCGTAACCTTCGAATTTCTAAAAACCCTTTAATTGCAAAAAAAACCCTGACTCTGATTCCAAATTTCAGAATTCTAGCTCATTCCGTTTGTCCCATACAAAGTGTACAATTTTTTTTGGTACATTTTAGAACTTTTCTTACATTTTGAGTACGATTTTCCAAAAATCCAGGATTATCACATGCCTATCCACCAAGACTGACCCTCGTGCAAAATTTCAACATTTCAACTAGAGGGTGTTGATTCTAGATCAGTCAGTCACTCATTTATTTCACTACTCTTTTATTGGTCCCCAGGACCAACAGACCTGCCAACCTGAATTTTAAGAATTTTTATACCCTTCACCATGGCATGGAGGATTAAGTTTGTCATTCCGTTTGAAATTTACATTTTAGACCCCACAAAGTATACATATTCTTGATCAGGATAACATTCTATATCGATTTAGCGAAGTTCGTCCGCCTATCCGTCTGTCCGTTTGTGGAAATCACTCTAGCTTCCGAACGATATGAAGTAGGTTGATAAAAGTTTACTCAAATGTGTATTATGTCCGCAGGACTTTTGGTATTGAAAATGGTTGATGTAGGCCCACGTTTTGGTATAGCTCCCATAAAAGGGTACCTCCTTCTTTTCGGTATTTTGGTTATTTAAGCGACATTATTCACCGGAATTTTTTTCAAATTTGGTATTTTAAGTTCGCAATGGGTACTACAGATTATGACAGAAAATTGTCTGTGCAGGTCCACGCTTTCGTATAGTCCTCATATACCGTACCTTCCGATATTCGGGTTTTTTGATGATAGCTACATTATTCACCGGAATTTTTTCCAAATTTGGTATTTGAAGTTTGTAATGAATGCCACAGCCTATGACAGAAAATTGTCTGTGCAGGTCCTCGTCTTCGTATAACCCCCATATACCGTACCTCTCGATATTCGGTATTTTGATGATTTTAGCGACATTATTCACCGGAATTGTTTGAAATTTGGTATTTGAAGTTCGTAATGGATACTACAGCCGAAGGCAGAAAATTGTCCATGCAGGTCCACGTCTTCGTATAGCCCCCATATAACGGCACCTCCCGATATTCGGTATTTTGATGATTTTAACGACATTATTCACCGGAATTATTCCAAATTTGGTATTTGCCGTTCGTAATGGGTACTACAGCTTAAGGCAGAAAATTGTCTGCGTGGGTCCACGCCTTCGTATAGCCCCCATATAACGGCACCTCCCGATATTCGGTATTTTAATAATTTTAGCGACATTATTCATCGGAATTGTTTCGAATTTGGTATTTGAAGTTTGTAATGGATACTACAGCCTATGACAGAAAATTGTCTGTGCAGGCCAACATCTTCGTATAGCCTCTATATAACGGCACCTTCCGATATTCGGTATTTTGATGATTTTAGCGACATTATTCTCCGGAATTGTTTGAAATTTGGTATTTGAAGTTCGTAATGGATACTTCAGTCTGTGACAGAAAATTTTCTATGCAGGTCCACGTCTTCGTATAGCTCTGATATAACCGTACCTGCCTGTATACGGTATTTTGATGATTTTAGCTACATTAATCACCGTTTATTTCAAGTTTCGAATTTGAATGTGGTAATGGCTTATAAGCCTATGTAGGTCCACGTCGTATAGACTCCAATATAATGGCTGTATTCGGTATTTTTAAGATTTTAACAGAATTTTAACGGATTTTATTTTTTGAAAATGTCCAGATTCGTTCAAAATGGTGGAGGGTATTCAAAGTTCGGCCCGAAGGGTATTCAAAGTTCAGCCCGCTCTTTTATTTGTTGTCAAATCATTTTTTTCCGTTTCTCCATTAATTTCAATATTTACTTTAAATTTTCAAAATAAAATTCTAAAAAAATTACCCCCAGATAATTTTTTTTTCCATGAAATGAAAGAATAAATATAACATGCACCTCTCCCGGTTTATAGCCTCTAGGTCTGCTTCCCTTAGTTAGATTATTAGGGGAGCGACGAAAATTTCTATTTTTTTTAGCTCAATTCCAAATAAAAGTCATGTCGACATAATTAAAACACGGATTACACTAAAGAAATAAAAAAATACCCGAGAATATTGGCATGGCGGAGAAGGAGGAAGCTATGGGATGTGATAAATGGATAGACAGCAGTGGCTGCTTGCCAGCCATCCAGGCAACCTCGCTAACTGGCTGGCTGGCTGACTGCCTGACTAACTCAATGAGAATTGCATGAATGAAAATGGGGGGTGCCACAGCAAAAACCTCCAGCTGTCCAAAAGACCCCTTCAATTTTATTTTCATTAAATGTCACTGAAAAATGCCAGCTGTAGACTTGGCTTGATTCGTCTTGCCCTGCACCTCTCTGGCATCCCCTTATCCTGTATTCCCCCAAAAAGCCATTGCACTGGCGGTGCATGGCAGCGAGAAGAAGAATAAGATTGCACTGCCCTGCAATGCATTTTTATTCATAGAAAAACGTTGTCGTTGTTGCTGTGTTGCATTTTTTTTTTTGGGGTAGGTGTTCTGTCGTACTGTGTGCAACACCATGTAATAATGGCAGGGCAGAGTTTTTTTCATATACTCGTGGAGGAGGAGTTATGAAACATTCACCCTGGCTAGGGGGACTACTAGCCTAGTGGGTTTCCTTGCACTTTGCCTTGTGGAGAGTGTTGCAAGCTTTATTTTTTGATGCATGTTTTGAGTTGTTAAAAAAACGGGTGTCCTCCACAGAGGATGATGGAGTTTTTTTTTTGCCAAATGCCTGTCTCAATTTCACAGCAACCCACCCTCCACCTCAATTATTATTTGTTTTTTTCTACCACTGCTGTTGTTGTCATCAGCGTCATCACCATCATCATCCTAGGAGTCATTACCATTAGGGGAAGAACAAGCATTGAACGAACAAAACCCCATTGGTGTAACAAGAGCTGCATTTCATTCCATCGCTCTTCTATGGCGCTGAAGGGTTATTTTCCCCTCTTGGGTTAGATGCACCAGCACAGTGTTGCGTGACAGACTGAAATGCTTAAAGAAATATCCGCATGTGATAGTCCTCTTGAATTTTTTTCCGAAAATATCCACGTTTTTTTCGGGGAACGTCCAGAGTCATAAACTGAATTTTTTAAGGATTCTTTTGAACGATTTCCGAATCATAGGTTCTAATTTTTTAAGAAAAAAAAAAATTAATTTATTTTAAGAATTTTTTCAACGACTCAGAGTCATTAGCTTGGAGAAAATGACTGATTTTTGATTATGATTTTTTTTCCAAGGATAATATGATTTTTTTATTTTATTTTTTTTTTGTTTGAACATTTTTAATTTTCTAATCGCAAATTTAAATATTAGCGTGGATTTTAATTTTTCTTTTCTGCAGACCATAAAACGAAATTTAGAAAATTCAGAGAACATCCATGATTGTTTAAAGGATTTTTCCAAATCATATCCGCTAATTTTTTAAGAAAAAAAATTATTGTGGCCTAGCAGAGCTATAGGATTTTAAGATTTAAAGAAAAAAATTCTAACAATTATTTCAAGGAAAAATACGATTTTTTTTTTAAATGTTCATACGGAAGTTTTCAAGGACTTCGAGATTCCAAATCTAAATGTTCATTATTGTTATTTTAAGATTTTTTATTTAATAAATGGAGATTTTCCAGGATCTACAGATTTTTTTTAACAGTCATTAGCTTGGAGAAAATGACTGATTTTTGATTATGATTTTTTTCCAAGGATAATATGATTTTTTTATTTTATTTTTTTTTTTTGAAAATTTTCAATTTTCTGAACCCAAATTTAATTTTTTTAAGAAAATATTAGCGTGGTTTTTAATTTTTCTTTTGTCCAGGCCATAAAACGGAATTTAAAAAAAATCAAAGAACATCCATGATTGTTTAAAGGATTTTTCCAAATCATATCCGCTGATTTTTTAAGAAAAAAAATTATTGTGGCCTAGCAGAGCTATAGGATTTTAAGATGTTTTTTTAAAAATTAACAATTATTTCAATGAAAAATACGATTTTTTTGGAGAATTTTCATACGTAAGTTTTCAAAGACTTCCAGTTTCCAAATCTAAATGTTCATTATTGTTGTTTTAAGATTTTTAAAGATTTTCCAGGATCTAGAGATTTTTTAACAGTTTTTTAAGGGTTTTCCGGAGATTTTTTTTTAAAATTTTTCAAACAAAAAAAAATTTTGAGGACTTCCATAGTCAAAAGATTTTTTAAGAATTTTGTTTTTAGGATTATTAGATTTTTTATACAATTTTTTTCAAAGAAAAATACGATTTTTTTTTTTTTTTTTTGAAAAATTTCATACGGAAGTTTTTAAGGACTTTCAGATTCCAAATGTAAATTTTTATTGTTTTAAGATTTTTATTTAATAAATAGGGATTTTTTAAGATATTCCAGGATCTACAGATTTTTTAACAGTTTTTTTTTTTTTTTTGGGATCTTCGGAGATTTTTTTTTAATTTTTCAAACAAAAATTTTTATTTGAGGACTTTCAGAGCCAAAACATAATTTGTTTTAAGATTTTTTTTTTTAAAAAATGGGAATCTTTTGAAATATTCCATCATCCAAAGTTTTTTTTTAAGTTTTTTTTTTCAGTGATCTTCGGAGAATTTTTTTTTATTTTTTTAAGCAAAAAATTTCAAGTACTTAGAATCCGAACATATATTTTTTTTTTTAAACTTTTAAAGACTTTCTTTGTTAATCGTCTTTAAATAGCCATTTTTATGAATCTAATAGTTATTCATAAAAAATCTTTAAAAATTCTACGTATGTTGCTCGGGAAATCCTTTAGAAAATATTCCTAAAAAAAAAAAAACGTTTTGGATACCTAAAAAAAAAAATCTTAAAAAATCCACCTATATATCTTCAAAATTTTTTTTTTTCTAAAAAATCCGTTCATCCTTGGAAAAGTTCCCAAAAATTGTTACTAAAAATTACGTTTATAAATTTAAAAAAACTTTGAAATCTCTATTAAAAAAATACAAAAATCCACGTTGGTCCAGAAAACGTCCCAATCTATCCTCTTAAATGACCATAAAAGACCTTGAACTTTTCTCTTAAACAATTTGAAAAATGTCCTTTAAAAAACCACGTTTATATATCTGTAGAAAAATAATAAAAATTAAAAAAATTCACATTTTAGATTCTTATAAATCCTCTTTTGTCTTTGAGAAAATATTTTCAGTTCATCCATTTTCTTAAAAAAATCCAATCCTTAGAAAATATTTTTAAAAAAAATTAAAGAAAATGTTCTTAAAAAATTTAATATTAAAATTAATAATCGACTTTTATGGCACTGAAATTTAAATTCGTTAATTTTTGTACCCTCCACCATATTGTGGGGGTACCTCCCGATATTCGGTATTTTAATGATTTCAGCCACATTATTCACCTGAATTATTTCAAATTTCGTGTTTGAAGTTCGTAATGTAAACTACAGCCTGTGACAAAAAATAACAAACGCAGGCCCACGCCTTCGTATGGCCCCCATATAACGGTACCTCCCGACTTCGGCGTTTTGATTATTTGAAGTTCTCATTAGGTACTGCAAGCTATGACAGAAAATTGTCTATTCAGGTCCACGTCTTCGTATAGCCCCCATATAACGTTACCTCCCGATATTCGATATTTTGACGATTTTAGCGTCATTATTCACCGGAATTGTTTCAAATTTGGTATTTGAATTTCAGAATCGGTACTACAGCCCATGACAAAAAATACTTACGCAGATCCACGTCTTCGTATTTTTGAAAATGTTCAAGCTCCTTCCAAACGGTGGAGGTTATTAAAAGTTTGGCCCGGCCGAACTTAGCTGCTTTTTCTTACTTATTTTTCTTAAAATATCTGTTTGCAACTCGGTTGGCACTTTAGAAGAATTAAAAAAATACCTATTCGTAGTTTTGGTAGTCCTTAAAAATATGTTCTGAAAATATTCCCATTTGCAACTCTGATAGCTCTCCAGAAGATATTGATAAAAAATTGAATATTTGTTACTCTGATAATCCTTAAGAAAATATTCTTAACAATATTCCTTTGAAACTTCTTTAAAATTCCAATTTTTAAGGGTCTATTGGTCTTTCAGAAATTGTGGGTGTAACATCCTTATGATCCTTATATTAAAAAATTATCCTCATATTTAAAAATGATAAATTCGTTATTTTCTATTTTTTAGTCTATTTGCATCTCAGTTGACCCATAAGAAAATAAAAAACTAATTGTATCTTCGGCAGTCCTTAAAAAGATATTCTGAAAATATTCCCATTTGCAGCTCTGATAGTCTTCCCAAAAAAATATTATTAAAATATTCTCTATATTTCTATATATTTTCTTTGGAAAAATGTTCTTAAATCCATTTTTAACGCTGGAAATCCTTTAGAAAATATCCTTCAAAAGTTCAAAAGATGAGCTTTAAAAATCCACTTTTTTTTCCTGATGGTCCTTCAGAAAATATTTCTTAAATCTGGATGTTTTTGGGTCTAATAGTCTCTCTGAAAATATTCCAAAATTACACTCATATTTCAAAACTGATATTCCTTCACAAAATAGTTTTAAAATATTCCTACTTGTGGTTCGGAAGGTTATTAAAAAAGATTTTCTAAGCAGTTCCCTAATTGTCCTCCAAAAAATATTGATAAAACAAAATAATCCTTTAGAAAATATTTTCCTATTATCCCTTCTTAGCCCGGGAAATCTTTCCGAAAATATCCTCCAAAAGACCTTTTTGAAAGACCTTTTTGAAATATAATTCTCCAAAAGACCTTCAGCTTCAGCCCTTCAGAAAATGATGTTTAAAATATATTCCCATTTGTTGTTCATAAAATTAAAATATTTTCCAAAAAATATCCTCCAAAATTAAACCTTTGCCAGCTCTGTAGTCCTTCAGAACAAAAGATTCTCCCTTCCCCGCAGAGGGAACCCATTGCAACACTGTGCCTTGACTCCCATCACTCATTTGAATGAGAACGAAATTATGATGTCGTTATGCGTTTACAAGGAACTCCATTCTATGTTTTATGTTGCAACAACAACAACAACAGCAACAACTTCATGTGACAACATTAAGTATTTGGTTCGTCTAGCCGGTGTTGAAGAATAGAACAAAAAAAAAATTCATTCACAAATTTGAAAAAAAAGAAACAGCATAGAAGGCTTCAGAACAGAGGGTATTCATGACGTTGCTGATGGTGGAGTGGAATATGGGAAATTGTTTAGAGGGTCCTCCCCTACAGAAACAAAAAAAAAATTCTCATTCACAATGTTGAATAAACTCGGTCGGTCCCCTATGCTCCTCCATGCCCCTCAATCACGTCCCGGAATTCATTCAAGTACATTTGTACTTGCCTTGTAAATCCGCACAGTCATTCATTCAGTCAGCCAGTCATTCTTCAGTCATTCATTCATTCAGAATTTATTTTATTTGACTTTAGTTCTGAGCTCTCCAGTTTCAGTGGCGACAATCCAACCCTTGAGATGACACTTTGAATGAAAGCTTGGTGTCGGTGTTGCCAAGGCCTGCCTCTTGCTTTTTTAAGAATTGAAACAAATGTATTTTTTTTTCATTATCCAAATCTCTTTGTGGTGCTTTTTTGTTTTCTTGGCAGAAAATTGTAGACAAATAAAAAAAAAACTAGTATTGCCACGGAAGACTCTCATCTTGAATGATTCCGCAATGGCCTCCCAGAGTGTTCAATGCTGTCGTCCAACACGCATAATTCTCGGCACTCAATGCTAGCTCCCATTTTCATTTTCCCATTTTCATTTCCATTTAAATCCTTTACCCCCCACCCCCAGAATATAATCCGAAGGCGAGGGGAGTTATTTTAAAAGGATTTTATTTAGCTTTTTAAGTTGTATTTCTTGTTTTTGTTATTTTCCGTCTGTTTTATTGTTTGCTAGCTTTTATTTGCCATGCTAAGAGCTTTTATCCTTTCGAAGATTTTAGATTTGTATTTTCAATTTAGAAATGCAATTTTTTTTGAATGGCTAACCATTTTCCATTTTTTTTCCAAATAAAATATGTTAAGATTTCAATCCATTTTTTTATAGAAAGGAAACAGTTTTTTCTCTTCGCAATGTCTGGGAAATTGATGGCAAATATTTGAGGAGCTCAGAACAATGGTCAAGCTCTGATGGTCCTTCAGAAATTATTCTCTAAAAATCTAAGTTTTTTTTTGCTTTAGAAAGTATTTTTTAAATATTTTTGAGCGGAGATAATCCTTAAAAAAATATTAAAAAAAAAATACGCTTAAGGCTCCGATAGTCCTTCAGAAAATATTCTCTAAAAATCTAGGTTTTTTGTTTCAGAAAATTTCTTAAGTCTTAAGTATTCGAAAAATATTATTAAAATATTCCTATTTTAGCTCTGATAGTCCTTAAGAAAATATTAAAAAAAAAAAAAACATGCCTAGGGCTCCGATAGTCCTTCAGAAAATATTCTCTAAAAATCCGTATTATGAGACCTGATAGTCCCTTAAAAAAGTTACCTAAAAATATTCGTCAATTCCACTGATGATATTTCAGGATTTTTTTTTTTAAACCACCATTTGCTGCTGCAATTTTTCTTTCGAAAAAAAAATTTTAAATAAATCCACTTTTAGTGGTCCGTGAGTCCTTTAAAAATATTTTTTAAAAATCCAAGTTTTTAGATCTGAAAGTCCTTAAGAAAATATTCTTAAAAAAGCACGTTTTTAGCTCTGATAGTCCTTAAAATATGTTCTTTTGAAATTTTTATCTTGAGCTCGTCTAGTCCTTCAGAAAATATCAACTAAGTATTCTTATTTGTAGCTTAATGAGTCCTTCAGAGCCCTTCATAAGGAAATATTTTTAAAAATTAAGTTTTAAGCATTTAACGTACTTCAAAATATATTCTTTAAAAAATCTTATTTTAAGCTCGTCTAGTGCTTCAGAAAATATGAACTAAGTATTCTTATTTGTAGCTCTGTGAGTCCTTCAGAAATATTCATTAGGAAATATTTTTAAAAAAATCACCATTCGTAGTTGTGATACTCCTTTAGAAAATATCCTTTAAAACTTCCCATTTGGATGTCCTGTCTGGCTTCTAGAAAATATTATTTTAAAATACCCAATTTGTGGCTCCAATAGCCTTAAAAGAATTTTTGGAAACATTTAAATTTTTGGCTTCGAATTCTTGAAAAAAAAAAATCTTAAAAAATTTCCGTTCCGTCTCTTAAAGCCCTATAAAATATTAAAAAAAAAACATATCTATATATCATTGGAGTTTCGTTAAAAATGCATAAAAAATCCGGGTTATAACTTTGAAAGCCTTTTAAATACCCTTACCAAATTTGATTTTACTCAAAAAATTGTCTTGGATATTTTTATACCCTCAGCCATATACCTAGAGAGGGTATTTGTTACGGCCAAAATGTGCCTCATCGAAAAAACGGTCTTAGACCCTAGGTCTCTTTGAACCAAATACGTTTCAGGTCATTTGGAGTCGATCTAGCGATGTCCGTCCATCCGCCTCTTTGTCTTTCTGGCTGGCTGCTGCGCACGATAACTCTTGAGGAGGGTATCCGATTTGGTTCAAACATCGTAATATTATTAAGAACTTTGATCGGTCCACTCCTTCTGGTACATCCCCCACAAAAGGTCGAAATTTTCAAAATAAAAAAAAAATATTTTACTGCACAGACAGAGAAAGTATTATCCGATTTTTCTACATCTCTGCAATTCTTAATATTTCCATCAGTGCTACGTCAGGTGAGAAAATGGACAATATCGATCCACTCCATCAAAACCTCCCACACAAAGGGTCAACATTTTATAAAATGTGATGTATTTGTCCGATTGTCTTCATATTACACACATGACAATATTTGTGAAGATGGGACATATCGGTCCAATCCTTCTGGTACCTCCCCCACAAAGGGGTCAAAATTTGGAATATCCATGAAGCTCATAAATCGCGAAATTAACATCCGATTCCATTCCGACTTGGTACATCTCAATATGTATATTTATCAACACAAGATCTGTTATAAATATGGTAGAGATCGGACCACATCTTCTGGTACATCCCCTACAACGATCCAAAATTCAAATAATTATATCTCTCATAAAATGTGTAATATGCATACGACACCCTTAAAATTCCACAAATCCTAATATTTCAATTAACGCAAGATCTGGTGTGAAGATGCCTTCAAAGTCCTTGATTTTTTTTAAATCAACGTTTATGACTCTAAAAGTCCTTAAATTTCACCGAACAGAATAATTTAAACTAATTCCTTAGAATTCTATATTTATGACTCTAAAAAGTCCTTGAAATTTTTTTCTTAAACATCCCCGATTATGACCCTGAATGTTCTTGATTTTTTTGTAAATCTCTCTCCTCTTTTTTTTGATAAATGACTCAAAGTCCTTGAAAGTATTTTCTGACAAAAGTTCTTGCTTCTTAAAACCCTTCAAATGTTGTTTTAAATTCACGCAAATGAATCTTGCCTTCGATTTTTTATAAAGTCCTTAAAATAATTTTTAGAAAGTTCGCCTTGAAGAACCTTGAACAATTTCACATTTGTGACTCTGAAAATCCTTAAAAATTTGCTTAAAAATTTCAGAGAAATTTTAATGGTCCTTGAAAAAATATAAAATTGGGTGGTCTTTGATAATATGCTTCTTGTTTTAAGGTCTAAAAAATACTCTTTAAAATTCAATTTCTAGATTTGATAGTCCTTCAGAAAACATTCTTCAAAATCACTATGTTTACTCTGGTAGATTTTTGGTAAAATTTCCTAAAAATCCCAAAGTGTAACTCTTTTAGTTCCTATCAAAAATGTTTTAAAATTTCCCATTTGTGGCTCTCTCAGTCTTAGGAAATACTTGAAATCAGAATCTACTTTATATAGAGGCTATACGAAATTTCTTTATTAAACATTTAAAATTCTAACTAAATATTCCCTATTGCTGATATTGATAAAGTGCCAGAAATCAAGAATTTAATATTTTGTTTTGAAAGAAATAATGTTGAAAATTTTTTTGAAATAAGAAGCAGATTTTGTTTTAATAAAAGGAGTTTGGTGGCAACCACATTATTTTCGCTCACATTTTATTAGGAGCCTTTGAAAATAACTCTTGGCCACTGTGACGTATTAGTATTTTAAATACCATTGGCGTATGATTTATACATCATTGATATATAAATCATACGCCACATTTTATACTTCTATATGCAATGAACCATTTTTATGAAACTGAAAATTATGAAAATGAATAGTATGCACATTTTATATTTTTAGAATCAACTTGACTAATTAACATAATCTAATAATATACGAAAATATTTATCACAGAAAAATAATTACAAAAATATATTTTAACAATATCAATATCCCCTAAGAAACAAACAGAAAACAAATAAATCAATCACAAATATTAACCATTTTCCGCTCAACGGGTTGTGTCTCTTCTTCTCTCTGTTTTAACTTTTTTCGAAGAACTTTTATTGCGAAAAATATATATTTTAGATATAAAATTATTGTAGGCATTTATATTCGTAATTATTTTATGAAAAATATTTATCACTTTAGAATTGTAGAAATTAAAAATACTTCTAAGTTATAGAGAGATCTCGGAATATTGCATATTTTCTAATATTTAAAAATTTGCAATGTATATATAAAAAAAAAAAAAAAAAAAGAATTTCTATAACTCTACTACTACTCTGGATCAGCGGAAAATACTAAGGCGATCTAGCGATTTCAGTCTGTCTGTTCGTCCGTCTGTGTGTTGTAATCACGCTATCTTTCGATCGAATTGCGATAGAAGGCTAGAATTTTGCATACATGCATAGTTTACCACTAGGCAGGTTAAGTTCGTAAATGGGCCATTTCGGTCCACGTTTTCATATATCCCCCATATAACGGTACCTCCCGATATTCGGTATTTTGATGATTTTAGCGACATTATTCACCGGAATTGTTTCAAATTTGGTATTTGAGATTCGTAATGGATGCTATAGCCTGTGACAGAAAATTGTCTGTGCAGGTCCACGTCTTCGTATAGCCCCCATATAAAGGTACCTCCCAAAATTCGGTATTTTGATGATTTTAGCGACATTATATACCGGAATTGATTCAAATTTGGTATTTGAAGTTCGTAGTGGGTACTATAGCCTATGACAAAATAAAATCGTATGTAATAAGGGTCCATTTCGATATTCGGCATTTTCATGATTTTATCGACATTATTCACCCGAATGTTTCAAATTTGGTATTTGAAGTTAGTAATGGGTACTACAGCCTATGAAAAAAAATTTCGTAAGCTTGGGCCTGCTTCATATAGTCTCCATATACAGTTTTCATTTAACAGTTCGGTTTTCATTTCGTATTCTACATATGCAAAAAATATGCAAACAGAATACTTTTTCTTTATGTCAATCCGTCTGACCGTCTGTCCATGTATTCTTGTGAATAAAATGCTGGTCGCATTTATTATCCGATTGAGATGAAATTTTGCACAAATCATTTGTTTGGTCCGAGGACGAACCCTATTGAAATTGGAGATAATCGGTAAAAATTTAGATATGGCTCCCATATATATCTTCGTCCGATTTACCTTTTATTGTGCATCAAACTTCTAATATGTGCCCAAATGGGATGGAATTTGGCACATACAACCAAATCAAATCAATAAGTATGCTAAATTTAAACGAAATCGGTTCAGATATAGCTATAGCTCCCACATATATTGTTCATCCGATTTGTTATTTTTTTCCTTCGCAGCCGTAATATGCACTCTGTAACAACAATATTTGGAGAAATATATTAAATGCAGCTCAGAAATACCTTTGCTAAATTTTATCGAGATCGGTTCAGATTTGGATATAGCTCCCATATATATAACTTCGTCCGATTTACTTTTATTGTGCATCAAACTTCTAATATGTGCCCAAATTGGATGGAATTTGTCACATACGACCGAATTGAGTCTAGAAGCTAGTATGCCAAATTTGGTGAAGATCGGTTCAGATATAGCTATGGCTCCCATATATATATTGTTCATCCGATTTGTTGTATTTGTTACCCACAGCCGTAATATGCACTCCGTAACAACGATATATCAAATACAGCTCAGAAATATCTTTCCCATATTTTATCGAGATCGGTTCAGATATGGATATAGCTCCCATGTAAATCAAATGGGCAATACAAGTCCGAATTTAAAAGATACAAATGCTTCGGCATATTTAGTCCTTTGAACTTTAAATTACAATTATAATCATAGCGTGTATTATTAAATTCTCCCATCAAATCTTTTAATTGTTATGTGGAGCTCTACTAAATTAGCAAAGTGGTGTAGGGTATCATAAAGTCGGCCCCGCCCGACTTTGGGACTTTCTTTACTGTTTTTTTTATATATAAATATCTTAAATTTGAGTGCATATTCTAGATATATATTTTAGATATGCAACATATGGCAAAAATATGCAATGTATGCAGAAGACATATGCAACCTGTTTCCATATTTTTTTTTTTTAATTTTTGCCCAAATCAGAATGATTTTTTTTTTTTGGAAAAAAAAAAAATATTAAAAATATGCAAAAATCCGAGATCTAGTTTTTAAGTACACACACAAGTATTATTGTTATTCTGGGCCGTTTATCAACTAACCTAAAGAAATTTTGAAGACCTATGCTCAAAATTTTAACACACTTCTACAAATAGGGGAACCACAAAAAAAACATATGTCACAACAAAACAACCCAATAACAACAACCTTAGAAAACTACACTCGAAACAAGTTCAGGATTAAAATTTCAGTCTCAAAAACAAAAAAAAAAAAAAAAAAAAAAAAAACCGATTATCATTTACACTTTGTGAATCCCCAGTTGTTACTCAAGCGTGTTATGTCTAAGATGAAAATATGAATTTTCGCTGTGTGTGTCTTTTCGAAGAAAAAAATTAATATCAAAATAATTTTCCCCCGAATGTATTGAAAAAGTGATCAAGTGTGTCGTGATGATGATGATGATGAAGAAATCCAAGATGTTTTATTTTTATACCTCAACACCTTAAACCACTACAATTTACATCTAAAACTGGGAAATTTCTAAAAATGGAATGGAAAAATAATCATTGTAACAACGACAACAACGTCACAGCCAGCAGAATTTTTTCTGACTCCCAGGAACAACATGGACCCCGGATGCTAGCTGGAAAAACTCGTTCTTACCTCCCTGCCTCTCATCTAAGCTGGCGTTATATTCACATCCTTATTAATGCCCAGCAGCCAAATACAGGCAACAGTTTAATTTGCATGTTGTTGGCGGCTTCACGGTAACAACAGCAACAACAACAACGCCAACACCCACCAACACCAACAATTTGCCATACTTGGATGAACATTTCCGTTGCCATTAAATAAACGTCAAACAGACATCGTCAGACTACCAACGTACCAATCATTCAGACATCCACCAGCCACTACTGCTGCCACTGGAAACGAGGCTCAAAATCATATCCTTGGCTGTTTTCTGGTGTGTGTGTGCAGCCACCAATCATCCTTGGGAGTTTGTCTCTCTCTCCCTCCGTCATTTCCACATTCAACTCTAATTTTATTTGCAACACGATTTTAACAAGGAAATAAGGCAATTTTTATCTCTTCGTTCCTACAATTCCACCCCCTCCCCGTGTCTCTCTCTCTCTCTCTCATTCATATTTCCTATGGCCATTTTTGCCATTCCCTTTTTTGCAGAAGAAAAAAAAAATAGAAAGAAACTCAATTTTCTCCCCCTTTTGATAAATGCAATTTTAAATTCTAATAACAGAAAACCCCAACAACAACAACAACAACAACAATCTCTTACAACACAACAACATAATTTTATATTCCTTAGAAAAATTAAAAAAAAAAAAAAACAAATCTTGAATCTTTCAATTTTCCTTCAACATTTGAAAATTATACAAATATGTTTTTTATGTAATACTATGTAAATGTGTGTGTTTGTGTATATTTGTAATTTTTCCATGTTGTCTCTCGTTTCATATTCCAAATGTTGTATAATTCTCTCTATATATGTATTTTAAATTATTTTTATAAATATTGTGAATTTATAAAAAAAAAATTTCAATAGTTTATAGTCTATCGTTTTGTGCTGCATGTATTTGAAATTTGGAGAATTTTGTATTTTCATAAAAAAGGATATTGTATTGAAATACAAATTTTATAAAATCTTGTGAAAAAATTTGAAAAAAATTCCCATGAATGGAATTACCTTTATTTATTAGCAGTAGAAGGTTGCGTATGAGTATTATTTGTTTAAAGATTACTTATACGATCCAGATGCAGAGGAAACTCTAAGGCAGTCTAGCAATCTCCTTCCGCTATGTTTAGTAAAATAATATCAAAAATTGATAATTGCCAAAACAGAAAAATAAAATAATAAATAAATAAAATAAAATAATAAATAAGTAAAATAATAATTGAAATAAAATAAAATAAAAAATTAATAAAATAATGAATAAAAAAATTGAAATAAGAAAAAAATCAAATAAATAAACAAAAAAATAAATAAATAAAAAAGAAATAAATAAAAAAATAAATAAATAAAAATATTAAAATAATAAAAAAATAAAATAAATAAATAAAAAAAATAAAAAATAAATAAATAAAATAAAATAAATAAAAAAAAATTGGAAAAAAAAATAATAAATATATAAAACAGAAAAAAATAAAACAAACAAAAATAATTAAAAAAATAAAAAAAAAAAATAAAAAAAATAAAAAAAATTAAAAATCATTATTTTTTATCTGGAGGCCCATTAGAAAATTGTTAAAAAAACATTCACAAGTCCTTTTAAACATATTTTTACAAATTCACGATTTTTATCTTAAAAAAATATTTTTTTAGGCTTTGACCTTGTCGATTGTTTTATAAAATACTTTTCAAAAGCCTTTTAATAGTTTTAGCCATTCGTGTTTCGCTGCATGAATAAAAAAATGTATAAATTTCTGTTAAATTTCTGGTGTTCTAAAATGGACCCTAATAGTGTTGCTTATAATTAAAATACCCTAAATGAGTTGCGTATACGTAATACAAGAATCAAATAATCATACGCCTCAGGCGATGAGGAATTTCTTTCTTTAATAGGAATAAATTAAAGTTTCTACTAAGAATTTCCTGAAAAATCTACAATTTTGGTTAATAATTTCCTTCAAATATCCTTAAAAATCCACGATTGTTATCCAGAAAACTTCAATTCGTTAATTCATAATTACTTACCACGAAGTCCTTGGTGCTCCTTGGGAAAATATTTTTAAAAAATTAAAATTTTTGGTCAGGTAATATTCTTAAAACAAGTAAAATAACATCTTTGGGTAGAGGAACACATTTTTAAATAAACGTGTCTGAATTAAAACGTGTTCCACTTTAAATTAAAAATAACCTTTTCAAAAAAAAAAAGAATAAATAAAAAAAGTGAGCGAGACCGTTATATGGGGGCCATATCAAAACAGGAACATCTATAGACAAATTTATACTTCAAGGATTCAATTTGAAACAATTGAATGAAACAATTACCAATTTTTAAACAAATTCGTGGAAAAATGTGGTGAAAATCATCAAGATACCGAATATCGGGTGGTACGGTTATATGGGGGCTACATAAAAAAGGTGCAGCTATACATACAATGTTTTGTCACACGAGCTAGAAACCAACAAATACCAATTTTTAGACAAATCCGTGGAAAAATGTGGCAAAAATCATCAAAATACCGAATATCGGGAGGTACCGTTATATGGGGGCTATGCCAAAACGATCTACGTCAAATAATGTGGGCTGTATCGTGATTTCATCGACTAGAATTTTATGCTGATTATGAATATATATACATTATGGGGTCTACGACGAATATTTAGGGATGTTACAAACGTAATGACAAAGTTAATATACCCTCCTTGAAGACCTTGAAAACATTCTTTACAAATCCACAATTTTTTTTTTAATCAGGAGGCCCTTGAAGAATATTTTTTTATTTCTACTGGGAAAATATATTTTATGGCTCTGGTGTCTTTAAAAATCCTAATTTATGAATCTAAAATCTTGATTATGTGGTCCTGGAGAAAAATATTCTGATGAAAGAAACCAAGATCCTTAGAAGAAAATTATCGCATAATATTTGTAAAAATGTTTAGAATTTTATGTAAGGACGTCCTTGAGAAATTTTTCTCAAAAAAAAAAAAAAAATCAATTACAATGTTCATTTAGACAGATGTTGTAAAAATATATTCAAAAATGCAAGATTTTTTATAGCCAGGAAGTTAATTAAAAACATTTTTTTTGATATTCCCAGGATATATGGCCAAGATCGTGCTTGAAAAATGAAGGTAGCTTGGTTTCAAACTTCTGAAAAATATTTTTGTAAAATTCACATTTTTTACAGGAGGTCCCCAAATTTAAAAAAATGCCACGAAATCCATTAATGCATTATTCAGAAATTAAAGATATTTGGTAAAGGGATTCTTATAAAATTTGTATTTCTTAAGAAAAAGTACACGAATCTTGGGTTTTTCT
>NW_026712207.1:1251239-1425035 GCF_030504385.1 Musca domestica | reverse complement strand
AACATATTTTTTTAATTTTATCAAATATTTTCTTCAATTGTTTAAAAAAAAATTTACAAAAAAAAATATTAGCAATTAAAAACAATATTTTTTAAAATAAAAAAATATTTTTTTAAATGAAAAAATATATATTTTCTTGAAAAAATATATTTTATTTAATTAATAGTAATATTAAAAATAATATTTAATTAATTTTTTTAAATCCCCAAAGGAATAATAACTTTTTGTTAATTATAAAAACTATTTTAATGTTTTTAAAAATTACAAAAAAGAAAATAACAATTAAAACAAAATTTTCTAAAATATAAAATATGTTTTTAAATTAGAAAAACATTTTCTTGAAAAAAAAATATTTTGTTTTTTTTTTAATAAATAATAATGTTTTAATATTATTTTTTTTTATTTCTTTGTTCTTATTTTTGGAATCCACCATAAATAATATAAAATTGTTTTTTTTTTTTTAATTATAACAATTAATTTTTTATATTTTTTGCTACAAAATATGTTTTGTGTTAAACTTAAAAATATACCATTTTTATGTTGTTTAATTTTTAAATGTATTTAAATTATATTTTTTCGATCTTCCATAGAAACTAGTTTCCTATAGATTTTAAAATATTTCCACACAGTTTTCCTAAAAAAAAACATTTTATTTGCAGTTACTACATTTTATTTTTATTAATACGAAATATTAATATGATATATGATTTGTTATTATTTTTAATATAATTAAAAATATTCTTGTTTGATGTTTTTTATATATTTACGAATCTGATTTGTATACGGATTTTTTAGTTCTTTATTATTACTATTTTTTAGTTCCAATATAATTCAGTATTTTGTTATTGTACTTGATTTTGTTTGTAGTTTTATTTATCCTTATTTCTAATAAAAAAAAAACAGACAATTTAATATGTTTTTATACACAATCCTCGCATTTTTTGTGTTAGTTTTAAAAATGGTGGCAGAAAGCTGGTTTAAATAATAAAAAATAAAAATTATTTATTATTGAAAATTCTAAATGATTTCGAGTGCTCTGTCAACCCTCTGTTTACATATAAAAATTGTAAAATATTTTAAAGAAAAATTTATTAAAAATAAAGAAGGAGGTTTATTTTCACTTATTTTCAATTTTTAGAGAAACAATATTGTAATTTAATAAAAAAAAAAAAATAAAAACTCCTGTTGCCACCACCATATTAAAAACATCAGTCATAGTTTCAACCAAATACAAAACTTTTGTTTTTTTTGCACCTCGCTTCTGTTTATTTTTGTGTTCCTAATCAAATAAAAATATATGCTATTTTTGTTTTATAAGAGTTAATTTATAAAAAATATAACATTTAACCTAATATGAAATTTGTTATGGGCTCTTCAGTTTTTTTTTAATTAAATTTTTTAAATCGACTGATTGCCTTGAAAAATATGTATATTTAAAAATTATATATATATTTTTTAAATGTTTTAAGGGAAAATTTTAATTTCTTTATTATAAAAAATATGAATAAAATGTTTAATGGTAATATTTTTTAAGCTGTTTCGTTTTTTTTAGTTTTTAACTATTTTTAATTCATTATTATTATTTTTTTTTGTTAATTTAAAATTGTTTTAATAATATAAAAACATGATTGTGCAATAGATTCAAATTTCCTTCAATTTAGACTCTTAACGTCTTCTAGGACCCTTTTAGAGAATTTTATTACAAATAATTTTTTTTTGTTTTTATTGACTTGCTATTGTCCTGATCTGGATTTTCTCCGTAATTATTGACAAACTTGAATTTTGTCGCACACTGTAATCGATAAAATGTTCTTTGGAAGAAACAAATATTATTTGTTTAATTATTTTAATTTTTTTCCGTTAATGTATTTTTAAATATTTGTATTATTTTATTTATATGCATTTTATAAATTTTTTTTAATTTCAATGTTAAATATTTTGTTAAAAACATTTTATTTTTTTAAATATTTTTTTTAATATTTTTTTTAATTTATAATATTTTGTTTTTAATATTTTTTTAATTTATAATATTTTTTTATTTTTTTAATATTTTTATATATTTTTTTAAGTTTTTATTGTTTATTTTATAAATTCAATGTATTTTTAATATTTTGTTAAAAACATTTTCTTTTTTAAAATATTTTTTTATTTTTAAAATTTTAATTTTTTTATTTTAACCTATTTTAAATATTTTTTTTTAAGTTTTTATTTTTTTAAGTTTTTTAATTTTTTAATTTTTTTATTTTTTTAATTTTTTATTTTTTTAATTCTTTATTCATTTATTTTTTTTTATTTTTTTTTTAATATTAGTATAATTCAGTATTTTCAATATTTTGTTAAGAACATTTTCTTTTTTTAAATATATATATTTTTAATTTTAATAATTCATTTTTATTTTTTAAATATTTTTATAACTTTTTAAAGTTTTTATTGTTTTTTTTTTTAATTTCAATTATTGTTAAAAAACATTTTCTTTTTAATTTTTTTGTTATTTTTAAATATGGTGTATTTATTTTTTTCTTTTTTTCAATATTTTTTATTTTTAAATATTTTTTATTTTTAAATATTTTTTATTTAATTATTTAATTTTTTTTTGTTTAAATGTTTAGAAATAAAACAATATTTAAAAATAAAAAAAAATTGAAAAGAAAATGTTTTTATTTTATTTTTTTTTTAATATTTTTATAATTTTGTTTAAAGTTTTTTTATTGTTTTTTTTTTAATTTTTTTTTTAATTTTTTGTTTTTTTTATTTATTTTATTTATTTATATTTTATTTTTTTATTTTTTTATTTTTTTTTTATTTTTTTTAATTTTTTATTTTTTTTTTAAATTTGCATCAAAAACAAAACTACTCCAAAAAATATATAAATAAAATAATATTTAGAAAAGTTTTCTGTTAATTTCAATGTATTTTTTTAATATTTTGTTAAAAACATTTTCTTTTTTTAATATTTTTTTTATTTTTATATATTTATATTTTTGTAATATTTTTTAAAGTTTTTTTTTTTAATTTTAATTTTTTTTAATATATTAATTTTTATTTTTTTTTATATATTAATTTTTTATTTTTTTAATTTTTATTTTTTTTTATTTTTTATTTTTTTTCTATTTTTTAATATTTTTAAATTTTAGTTATTTTTTAATTTTAATTTATTTTTTTTTATTTTTATTTTTTAATTTACTTTTTTTTTTTTTATTTTTAATTTTTATTTATTTTATTTTTTTTTTAATTTTTTTGTTTTTTTTTTAATTGAGGTGAATGATTCTGAAATCTTGTGTTTTTTCTTCCATACATTTAAAACAATTCAATTTTGTGTTCAGTATTAGTTTCCTGTTGTTGCTATTGTAAAACTTTGTCTTAAAAATAACAATTGAAATACAAAAATTACTGAAACGAGTTTTTTTTTAATTTTTGTAAAATTACACATAGCTACTAAAACTTTTTATAAAGAGAATTTTTGTAAACAATTTTATATAAAAACAACAACAACAACAACAATTAAATATCTTATTAATGAAAAAAATAAAATAAAACAATACAAATAATGTGTGCAATATTTATTATATATAAAGATAAAAATAAAACAAGAAGATAATTATGAAGAGAATACAAAATGAAATCCCAAAACTTAAAAAGCTTATAACTTATAACAAGAAAAAGAAGACGAAGAAGAAAAGAAATTTCAATTTAAAAATTTCTCATAATTAAAAAATAAATATAGTTAATTAGAAAATTAATTTTTTTTTATTCGAAAAAAAAAATGAAAAAAATAATTTTTATATTTATAAAAATTTAAAACAAAATATGTTGTAAATATGAAAAATAAAAGAGAAAATTATCCAACAATTAAATGAATATACATATATTATACATACATATATATAAAGAAAAATTAGCAAAGACATTTTTTGAAACTTTTTTAGACTTCTTTACATACAAAAAAAAAATAATAATAAATAAATAAATAAAATAAAATTACTAAACAAAATTTATATATAACAATCTAATAGCAAAATCATGTTTTGTTTAAGAAAAGATATTACAAAAAGAAAAATGTTTAAACATATATGTGAGGAGTTCCGAAATTGTTTTGAATTGTAATAGAAATTTAGGATTGAGACAAAAGGGATTTAAGCCACAGGGGCCTAATTTCCGATATTTATATTAAAAAAAAAACTTGTATATTTAAATATTTTTCTCAAGCAAGTCAAAATATACAGGGTGAGATAAAAAAATTGCAACAAAGTCGAACCGCCATATTTTTAACATTTTTTTTTTTTGAAATTTTACTGAATGAAAGCAAAATAAAATAAAGCAAAATAAAAATTATAGCGTTTGACTTTGTTGCTGTTTTTTTATCTCACTCTATATATATCGGAAAATGAAGTGATCGATCGAATGAGAGAATTAGTCTCCCTTGTCAAGAATAACTCGGCCCCTCTCATAAACAGACCTCTTTTAGTCCAGCAAAAATTTCATTATTCAATTTAAGCTTTTTTTGGAACCTCCCCCTCGGAATATGGAAAAAATATTGCTTCAAACTTTAAAATTGGCAATAAGAGTTTATATGAAATGAAAAATTACAAAAAAAAATATTTTATAACCTTAAAAAAACCAAAAAAAAAATTAGTAAAATTTTTCTAGAATTTTTATTATAACAAAATATAAGAAGATACAGTTTTTTAAAACTTAATTAGTGAAAATTAAAAAAAAAATATAGAAAACAAATATAATTCTGCAAAAGAATCATCCTAATCCTCTAATTATCCTAAACTCAAGTTCCCTACCCGGCCCACTAAATAGCGAACAGATTTTAAACATAAAAGTATTAGCAAAAATTTATATTAAAAAAAAAAATAATAATTAATAAAAACAATTAACATTGAGACCTTTTTCCTTTGCTCCATTAAATAAACAAATAGAGTATTTTTGTAAAACATATCGTTCTCTTTAAAAATATATTAAAAAAAAAAAAAACAAAAAAATAAATAAATAAATTTGTAATAAAAAAGGGTCTTATTTAATACAAAAAATATATATAAACTAAAAAAATATTTTTATAGCAAAATAATAAAAAACCACTTCAAAAGAAATGCATCACTTGAAAAAAACTACTCCAAAAAAAAAAAAAAAAAAAAAAAATAAAATAAATAATTATAATAATATATAAATAAATAAAAAAAAATAATATTTAGAAAAAGTTTTTGTTAATTTCTATTGATTTAATTTTTTTACTTGATAAACAACAATTTTTATACTTTTTTATATATCATTTTTTTACATAACATAATAAAAACCCCCAAATAAATAAAAAACATAAAACAAAATATTTAAAAAAAGTTAGTTATTTTTTAAATATTATAAAACAAAAAAAATATATATATTTCTATAATTAAAAAAAAAATAATTACATATACAAGACATTTAAACTTTTTAAAAATATATATAAAAAAAGAAAAAAAGAAGAAGAAAATTTCTTTAATGTTTCTTGAAAATAAATAAAAAATATATTTATATATATGACTATGGCTTATCTATATTTTCCACTATATATTTCTATAATTCTCACCGCCTCATGTTAATTTAAAAAAATATAAAAAAAATAAATTTAAAAAAAAATACTGTTTAATGCCAACAAAGCTAATTTGTTTTTTAAATCTCCCCTTAATACAGTTTTTGATACAAATTCTTTTTTTTATTTTTATACGCCTTTTTTTACATGAAAAAAATATCTAATAATATTATTAAGATAATTTTTAAACCTATGTGTTTTTGTTGTTATAATTTTCGTTTTTGTTTTTGTTTTTGTTTTATTTTCTTAGACTTTTTTTTAGAAAATTGTATAACCTTTTATAAAAAAATCAACCAACCAACTATTAAAAATTACATGTTTTTTAAATAAATTGAGATTGTGTTTTATTTCAAATCTGAGCCTACTTTTTTAGGTATTTTTTATTTATTTTTGAATTATGCAAAAAAAGTGAAATAATTGCTTCGAGCTTACAATTGGACAATGTGAATTATCGAAAATCAACGTATCCATTTTTACCATTCATTTATTCAATAAGAAAAAAAAGAGAAAACAAAAGACAAAAAGAGCAAACAACAATAAATAATTTTCTTCACTTTGTGAGAGATACTTTTTTATGTATTTTTTAAGAATATATATTTTTTCTAAGTCATCAGAAAGGGATGTAGAAAAATTTTAAAATCTTTAAATTTTAATATCTGTTAAAATAACGGCAAAGTCTGGAGGGGCCAACTATATGATAATTCATAGCACTCTTTATTTTTATCACTTTTCTTCCTAAAAAAAATCCTTAAAGATTCCCAAAAGAGAGATTTTCGTTGTTAAAAATCGATTATACAAAAAATTTCACCCAGTATAACTCTTGAAAAAACTGTTATACTTAAATTTTAACTGTTATAACATATTAAAACAGTGTTTTTAGTAGAAATCAATGAAAATACCTAATTTGGGGTGAGTATAACAGTTATAAAAACTGTTATACTATTTAAAAGTGTTATACATGCATTGTTTTCGATATAAAAATGTTAACCTATTATAAGACTTTAAAAACGAGCTTTTTAGTAATAATGAATGGAAATATTTAATTTTTGTGAGTATAACAGTTACAAAAACTGTTATACACCATTTCAAAGTGTTATACACACATTTTTTGCAATATATATTAAACTCGATTCACACCTATTTGAATTAAATTTCTATCAGAATATATCTAGTAATATACCAACGCGGATGAAAGGTGGTCTAAATTGGTCCACTTTTTTGGTGGTGAATTCCCAAATAGAGATTTTCGTTGTTAAAAATCGAATTTACCAAAATTTGCACCCAGTATAACAGTTGAAAAAACTGTTATACTGAAATTTTAACTGTTATAACACTTGAAATCCGCGCTTTTTAGTAGAAATAAATGAAAAAAATTAATTTGGGGCGAGTATGACAGTTATGAAAACTGTTATACACCATTTGAAAGTGTTATACATGCATTTTTTGCGATATAAACCCGATTCACGTATATTTGAATTAAATCTCTCTCAGAATGTTACTATAAATTCACTAACGTGAATGAAAGATGATCTAAATTGGTCCAGTTTTTCTGGTGGTGACTTCCTTCAGTGCTTAACGTTTCTTATCATCTATTCTTATTTAGCAGGACTTTCCGTGACAAATGTACACTTTTGTTCCTAAAAATTCCTAAACGATTCACATAATGGAGATCTTCTTCGTTAAAAATCGATTATACAAAAAATTTCACCCAGTATAACAGTTGAAAAAAACTGTTATACTTAAGTTTTAACTGTTACAACACATTAAAACCGCGTTTTTTTAGTAGTAATAAATGAAAATACTTTATTTTGGGTAAATATAACAGTTATGAAAACTGTTATACACCATTTGAAAGTGTTATACATGTATTTTTTGCGATATAAATAAATATAAAATTAATTTTAGACTTTAAAAACGAGATTTTTAGTAGCAATGAATGAAAATACTTAATTTGGGGTGAGTATAACAGTTATGAAAACTGTTCTACACCATTTAAAAGTGTTATACACACATTTTTTGCAATATAAAATAAACTTGATTCACATCTATTTCAATGAAATCCCAGCAATCCACCAACGCGGATGAAAGGCGATCTAAATTGGTCCACTTTTTCTGGTGGTGACTTCCCTTAGTGGTTAACGTTTCTTATCATCTATAATATACATACATGTGCATTAGCTCCTACCACTCTTCATATTTAACAGAGCTTTCCGTGACAAATGCACACTTTTGTTCCTAAAAAATTCCTAAACCATCCCCAACAGGGAGATTTTCGTTGTTAAAAATTGAATTTACCAAAAATTTCACCCAGTATAACAGTTGAAAAAAACTGTTATACATAGATTTTAAACCATTATAATACTATAATACTATTAAACCATTATAATACTATTAAACCGAGATTTTTAGTAGCAATGAATGAAAATACTTAATTTGGGGTGTGTATAACAATTATAAAAACTGTTATACACCATTTCAAAGTGTTATACACACATTTTTTGCAATAAATTGGTTCAGCTTTTCTGATGATGACTTCCCTCCGTTGTTTAATTGTATGGTTTTGTGTGTGACCCATTAACTAGGGATTTGTAGGGCTAAAAATCCAAACCGACTTTTGTTTGTGATAAACACTGCAAAGTTGGCTTTTCGAGAGCGATTTCAATTTTGAAAAAATCGATTTTGCCCATCTTTTAATATTCATATGAGCCAAAAAGTAGGCAACGGTTAAAGTGAGCTTGTGTATATACAATGGATTTATTAATAAAAATGTTGACAATGAAATGCTGTAAAATGAATAATTTTGTAAAAAAAAATATTGAAAACATATGATTGCATATCTTTACTCTCTTAACTCTATCATACTAATGGCTTGTAGATTTGAAGGAAATCTGTTATACATAAATGTAAATGAGTGGGTGGCAACATAACAATGATTTCATTTCTAAACAAAGGTAAACAGCAAATTTCATTGTATATAACAGTTATAGAAACTGTTATACAAACTGTAATACGTCTATAAAAACTTGTTTGAACCTTTATACAGCAAAAAGAAGTGTTATACATGTATAAAACCGATATACGTCCACAAAAATCAATTTCTCTCCCTAGGGTCTGCCAAGATAAGCTCTGTGAAGTAGGTATTTAGTTAATTTAAACAAATTTTAAGACAAAAGTTTATCTAGTTATGGTTCTCTATCAAAAAATTACATGTGAAATGCCTTCCCTCAATTGCATATCTGTTCAAGCTCTTCTTCAGCTACAAGATCTCGTGTCATATAAGTTAAAACAATGATTTGAATGGACTGATATCGAAGGATTTTCCTCACATGTAATATTTCTGGAAGATATTTAATACACGAACGGTGTGTGAAAAGTCAAGACTCGAAGGTGGATTTATATTAACTCTTCTGTTAGGATACCTCCGGAAGGTATCGTATGGATACAAAGGATCCCTACTAATCGAACATCTACCTGAGGACTTCTATTAATAGAGGAATAATACATAATATATAATTGTGTTTATGAATCATTTTAAAAATGTTCAGTTACTGAAGATTACTTAAAGATGACCCATTCGTAGAAACCCATGTTTTTATACCCTCAGCCATATGGCTAGAGAGGGTATATATCATTTAATATGGCCAATCGTGGATCAAAATTTTGAATATCCGTGAAGCTCATAAAACACGAAATTAACAAATGATTCCATTCAGACTTGGTTCATCTTAATATTTCCATATACACAAAATCTGCTATAAGAATGGTAGGGTCAACGTTTTGAATAACCAAAACGATCATAAAATCCGAAATAACCATCCTATTCTCTTCAAATTTCACACATCACAATATTTTCATTAGCCCAAGGTCTGGTGTGAAGATGGAATGTATCGGACCACTCTTTCTGGTACCTACCCCACAAAGGGTCAAAATTTTGAATAACCAAACCATCATAAAATCCGAAATAAGCATAAGATGCTCTTCATATTTCACACATCCCATTATTTCTAGATTTGTTCTGAAGGTGATATATATCTGCCAACCCCTTCTGGTACCTCACCCACAGAGGGTCACAATTTCCAATACAATATATCTGTCATAACTTGCGAAACAAGTCGGGGATTCTTTACAACTGGTCAAATCTTAATATTCCTTTTAACCAGAAATCTGATATGAATATGTCATTTATCGAAATTTATGATTTCGTATAAAATTTAGATATAAATGTTTGATTTCCAGGCGCCCTTGACCACAATGGCCACCAAAATCTCCGGATACTAATACTTTGAACTATTGTATCTGGTGTATTTTGGAAAGCAAGGTTGGGACTAAAAAATAGCAAAGTGTCTTAGGTCAGATACGAATTGGTCAATATTAGCCTAAACGAAAATTTCTACATCAACGACACTTACTGGGGAAAAAGGAGATCCCCTTTTCCCAAAAAGTGCTTTTTTAAGTCATTATCGACTCAATATCGACTTCTCACTACCCACAAAACTACAAAAAAAGAAAATTATTTATTGTTGTTTTTCTTCAAACATTAATTTTTAATAGACTTCCAAATAGCCACAATAAATCTGACAAACAAACAAATAAAGTTAAATAAACAATAAAAACCACAAAATACAAAATAAACAATAAAAAATCATTTGTAAAAATAAATAACTCTCTCTCTCTCTATCTTTACTCAAATGATCTGCAATTTAAATTGAAAGACTTAATTAATTTTTTAAAGAAAATAAAAAAATAGATGAGTTTTTTATATGAAAAATACATAAATAAAACGAAAATAAAGTGTTGTATAAATTAATAAAAACAATAAAAATAAATATTTTATTATAACAAAAAATTAAAAGAAATGTAGTACAATGATTAGTTCTATATTCTCTTTATTAAAATTTAATCATTATTGCTATTTATGATAATGAAAAACCAATTAATATTTAAATAACTAAATATAAAACTGAAAAAAAAGCTTACAAGTTTTCTTAAATGAAATTAAAAATTGAAAAAAAAACTTTACATAAAAAATAAAAAACACAAAACGCCTTTGAATTCAAAACGACAAAACTTTAAAACCAAAAATGAAAAAAATCTGGAAAATTGGCTTTTTATATAACCTCTCCAAACAACTACAAGTATAATCCTATTCTCTACTCACTCTACATACCTATACCAAATTGCAGCCAGTTTTATAAAACTCTAAACAAAATGCATACGAAAAAAAAATTGAAAAAAAAACAATTGAAATAATCATGAGTTTTAAAAGCATTTAAATTTAAAACAAAAATATAAAATTAAAAAAATACAAATTATTTTTTGAAATTTTTCATAGCACAATTTTTGTATAACATTATTAAAAAATAAATAAATAAAATTTAAAAAATGAGAAAATAGAAATCATTTAGCATTAAAAAATTATAATGAAAAATAAATAGAAATCATATTTTCCGTAGCTAGAAGATTGAAAACCTGTTTTAATTAGTGAAATTAATTGGATGGCTATCTTTTGTCCAAGGGGTCTGTGTATATGAAGGGGTGGTTTGAAAGCGGAACATTCAAAAAAAAAAAAAAAAGAATAATAATAAAGAATTCTTAATATGAATTAAAGAAATTCCCATTTCAAAAATATTTTGATACTTCAAAAAAAAAAAAAAAAAAAATGAAATATTGAAAATAGAACAGTGTTAGCATATTTGTTAAACGAGGTTAGACCTTGTTCCATATGGACCCTAAAATTTGCAATATTTTGTTGTTGCAAAATATTTAGGCTTAATCCAATTATTGTTGTTTTTATTAGTTTATTAGTGGAGAACGATGGCAGTGTTTACCAGGGGGTAAGGCAGGAAATACCTAGGTTTTGGATAGAGCTACCAATCCCTTCCCCTGCATTTTGTCCGGGATATTTTCCCCAGAATTTATTTTTAAATTGTCATAGGAGTTATTTTAAAATAACTTTTGGGGAGAATATCCCAGACAAAAAGCAGGGGAAGGGATTGGTAGCTCTATCCGAAACCTAGGTATTTCCTGCCTTACCCCCTGGTAAACACTGCCATCGTTGTTTTTATAAAAACAACAATAATAACTATTTCGCAAGAAAAAATATTGAAAATTTTAGGGGTCCATGTGGACCCAAGTCTAACCTCATTTATTTTTCCTCACCAGTTTATTATTTTTTTTCCTGTTCGGAACCACTGTTTATCACACAAGCAGATACACATGCCCCTCGGAAAAAGATGCAAATAAATTCGGTACCTATAAATTTCTTAGAAACTTAAGTTTAACACTCGTACCCTTATATAGCAATTTTCTACACCAATTGTAGTCAAATCTGGCAACACTCAACAAATTTTGTAGATGTTCTCCTACCTTGTGACCTCTAGATGACCTTCTATGTATAGAAAGTGTGTGGAAAATGTTCTAAATATAGAAGACCTGTGAAAAATCTTTTTTCTGGAGCAGTTCTTTTATGGAAGATCTCCAATCGCCGTGGAAAATCCTTTGAAGACCTGTGGAAGGTCTTTCACCCATAGAAGTACTCTAAGTAGAAGGACTTTGGTCTATAGAAGACCTGTAGAAGGTTTCCTGTCTATGGAAAACCTGTAGAAGGTCTTCTGTCAGTAGCGAACCAATTGAAGGTCTTCTGCCTTTGTAAAAGGTCTTCTGTCTATGGAAGTCCTGTAAAAGTTTTCCTGTCTATGGAAGACCTGTAAAAGTTTTTCTGTCTGTGGAAGACCTGTAGTAGGTCTTCTGTCTATAAGAGAGCTTTAGAAGGTCTTCTGTCTACAGAAAAAAGACTTATATATGCTCTTCTGTCAATAGAATACCTGTAGGAGGTTCTTTGTCTATAGAAGACCTGTAGAAGGTCTTCTGTCTACAGAAGACCTGTAGAAGGTCTTCTGTCTATAGGAGACCTGCAGAAGGTCTTCTATCTATAGGAGAACTGCAGAAGGTCTTCTGTCTACAGAAGACCTGTAGAAGGTCATCTATCTATAGGAGACCTGCAGAAGGTCTTCTATCTATAGGAGACCTGCAGAAGGTCTTCTATCTATAGGAGACCTGCAGAAGGTCTTCTATCTATAGGAGACCTGCAGAAGGTCTTCTGTCTATTGAAGACCTGTGGAAGCTCTTCTGTCTATAGAAGATGGTACTCTTTCTATAGAAGACCTACAGGAGGTCTTCTGTCTATAAAATGCAAATAGAAGGTATTCGATCTATAGACAACCTGTAGAAGGTCTTCTGTTTATAGAGGATTTGTACAAAGACTTCTGCCTATAGAGGGCTTGTATAAGGTCTTCATCTATAAGAGACCTGCAGAAGGTATTCTATCTATAGGAGACCTGCAGAAGGTCTTCTGTCTACAGAAGACCTGTAGAAGGTCTTCTATCTTTAGGAGACCTGCAGAATGTCTTCTATCTTTAGGAGACTTGCAGAATGTCTTCTATCTATAGGAGACCTGTAGAAGGTATTCTGTCTATGAAAGGCCTGTACAAGGTCTTCTATCTATGGAAGACCTGTACGAGGTTTTCAGTCTCCGGAAGACCTGCAGAATTTTGTCTGTCTATTGAAGACCTACCTTAGGTCTTCTATCTATTGAAGACCTGTACAAGGTCTTTTGTCTGTAGAAGACCTGTAGATGGCCTTCGGTCTATAGAATACCTGTAGATGGCCTTCGGTCTATAGAATACCTGTAGATGGCCTTCGGTCTATAGAATACCTGTAGATGGCCTTCGGTTTATAGAAGACCTGTTGAAGGGCTTCTGTCTATAAAAGACCTGAAGAAGGATATGCAAATGGTCTTCTGTGCATAGAAGACACATAAAAGAGATTCTTTCCATAGAAGACTCATGCAAGATATTCTGTCCATATAAGATCAAGAGTAGGTCTTCTGTCTATAGAAGACCTGTGGGAGGTCCTCTGCCTATAGAAGACCTGTAGAAGATCTTCTGTCTATATAAGATTTGAATAAGGTCTTCCCTCTTCTGTAGAAGTTCTTTTGTCTACGGAAGACGTCTAAAAAGTATTCTCTCTGTATAGATCTCATGAATAGGGTCTTATGGCTATAGAAGACCTTTAGAAAGACTTCTGTCTACACAAGACCTGTTTTTTTCAATAGCCCTTTTTAAGATTTTCTCTCTGACTCCCTCTCTCTCTCCCTCTCCCCCTCTCTCTCTTCCTCTCTATAAAACCCCTATGCAAGATAAAGGAGAACATGTACAAAATGACCATTCTTCATATAGTACCTAAATCGATTATATATAAATTAATAAATATATATATTTTTAACCAAACATAATTTTAAGTTAATCATTAAAACAACAACAAAAAATAATTAAAAATCAAACACATCCTTCCATTAGAAACACACAAAAATATTGAAGAGTAAATTCAACTAGAATGATAATACCCTTACAAATAATTCCTTTAGCAAAATATTAAAAATAAAAAATAAATAATTAAAAATATATACTATATAAAGAAATAATAATTTATCATAAAATTAGATGATTGAACAAAAAATTAGCTAAGAATATTTTTTCATATGGATTTTTTTTATAACAGAAAAAGAAAGTAAAAAAAAAAAACAGAAAAAGAAAAATAATTACTTCTAAAATATGAAAATAATTCTTTTAAATTATTTTTAAAAATATAATATATATAAATAATATATAAACAAAAAATTATTATATATTTAATAATATTAAAATGGAACTTTTTGTAGTTTTTATTTTTTTCTATAAAATATTTTTTATTGAAAAGTAAAACCCATGAGTAGCAATGTATTAAAAAAGGGAGATATATTTTAAAGGGAAAACATACAAATAAAAATAAACTCATTTAAAATTTTCAAAAAAAAAAAAAAAAAAAAAAGACAAAAAGATATAGATCTGTAAAGATAACCTAACCCCAGAGACAGATTCAATTCAAGTTTTTTGCTAAACAATATTTAAAGAAATGATATATACCGATTTAAAAATAACACAGAACATAATAGATGAAATATATATAATACAAAAATCAATAACAACAACAAATTAAAAAAATACTCGAAAAAAGAAATAAAAATTATATTTTTCAACAAAACTTCCCCCCAACAAGGAAACATGAAATAATAACAACAAATAATAAATTAAAGAAAAAATAGAAATTCAGACACACATAAAATTTTCCAACTTATTACCAATGTGAAATAAATCAAACGAATAACAATAAAATAAATAAAAAAATAAACAATTTCGAAAATATACCATAGCTGCAAAACCTTAACTCTTTATACTCTCTTCCCCTATCTCTCTCTCTCGTAATCAACATTTTTCGATACATATTCTCCTACTCTTTCTATTGCAATATTTCTTCTCACTATATATTGAAGAGTTATGAACAAAATTATATATAATTTATACAAAGTTAAAAACAAAAACAGCTGAAATTACAACAAAAAAATAAAAATAACAAATTAATAAACTTGTAAACTTTTGGTGCATTCAGAAATAAAATAATGAAAAAATACAGATGGACAAAAATTAAAAAAAAAAAAAAAAACAAATAAAATATTATATAATATATAACACTATTAAAAAAATGAATGAAAATGAGAAAAAAAAACTAGAAAACAAAAATATTCACTTAATAAATAATTTTTTTCTGAATAAAAAAAATGTTGAATGGAGTTGTTATTTGAGGAGGTGGCGGAAAAAAGACATAGCTGGTAGTTTATTTATCCTAGATATAAGGAAGATTTATACAAGTTTGGGAACATTTTATATAGAAAGAATACCTTCCAATCGTCTTTCAAAGAAACGCCCTCTATATACAAGATCTTCTATACAGAAGATCTTCCGAGGGTCTTTTGTGTATACATATGGGATTTCGTAGGCTTTTTAAAAACGGAAGTCCTTTTCAAGAGTCCACTACAGAAAATTACCTTCTAAAGGATTTCTAGTGACAAAAAACCTGGACGTTTGAAAGGGTTTTATAGAATATCGAAGAAGGTCTTCTGTCTATAACAGTTCTGTGAAGAATCTTCTGTCTAAAAAATATGTGTAAAAGGTCATCCCTTTATAAAAGATCTGTAATAGGTCTTCCCTCTACAGAAGACCTGTTCAGATCGCCTGTCTATAAAAGATCTTGTGTCTATAAAAGAGCTGTAGAAGAAATATCGCTATAGAAGACCTATAAAAAATATTTTATCTATAAAAGGCCTGTAAAAGGTCTTCTGCTCAGAAAAAGCCTGTAGAAAGTCTTTTGTCTATAGAAGACCTTTAGAATATCTTCTGTCTATAGAAGACCTGCAGAAAGTCTTCTGTCTTCATTAGACAAGGTCTTCTCTCTATAGAAGACCTGTTGAAGGTCTTCTGTCCATAGAAGACCTGTAGAAGGTCTTCTGTCTATAGAAGACCTGTGGAATGTCTTGCCTATAGGAGGACTTCTGTCCATAGAAGTCTAATGGAAGGTCTTCTGTCCATAGAGGACCTCTAGAAGGTCTTCCCTCTACAGAAGACCTGTGGAAGATCTTCTTTCTATGAAAGATCTTCTGTCTATAGATGAGCTGTGGAAGATATTTTGCTATAGAGGACCCATAAAAAAATATTCTCTCTATATAAGACCTGCGGAAGGTATTTTGTCTATCAAAGACATGCAGAAGGCCTTTTGTCTATAGAAGACCTGTTGAAGGTTTTCTGTCTATAGAAGACCAGTGGAACATCTTCTGTCTATAGAAGACCAGTGGAACATCTTCTGTCTATAGAAGACCTGTTGAAGGTCTTCTGTCTATAGTAGACCTATAAAAGTCGATAGGAGACCTATAGAAGGTCTTCTGATCATAGAAGACCTGTAGAAGATCTTCTGATCATAAAAGACCTGTAGGAGGTTTTCTGTCCATAGAGGACCTGTTGAAGGTCTTTTGTCCATAGAAGACCTGTTGAAGGTCTTCTGTCCATAGAAGTTGGTCTAGGGGACCATCTACTTTTCAGTAGACAACCTCTGAGCCCATCTACTTTACAGTAAACGTCCTCTAAGTCCATCTACTTTAGAGCAGACGGCCTCTGAGCCCATCTACTTTTCAGTAGACGGCCTCTGGGCCCATCTACTATACAGTAGACGGACTCAGGGCCCATCTACTTTTCAGTAGACGGCCTCTAAGCCCATTTACTTTACAGTAGGGGGCCTCTGAGCCTATCTGCTTAACAGTAGACGGCCTCTGGGCCCATCTACTTTGCAGTAGACGGCCTCTGATCCCATCTACTTTACAGTAGACGGCCTCTGAGCCCATCTACTTTACAGTAGACGGCCTCTGAGCCCATCTACTTTTCAGTAGACGGCCTCTGAGCCCATCTACTTTACAGTAGACGGCCTCTGAGCCCATCTACTCTACAGTAGACGGCCTCTGGGCCCATCTACTTTACAGTAGACGGCCTCTGGGCCCATCTACTTTACAGTAGACGGCCTCTGGGCCCATCTACTTTACAGTAGACGGCCTCTGGGCCCATCTACTTTACAGTAGACGCCGTCTGGGTCCATCTACTTTACAGTAGACGGCCTCTGGCCCCATCTACTTTACAGTAGACGGCCTCTGAGCCCATCTACTTTACAGTAGACGGCCTCTGAGCCCATCTACTTTACAGTAGACGGCCTCTGGGCCCATCTACTTTACAGTAGACGGCCTCTGGGCCCATCTACTTTACAGTAGACGCCCTCTGGGTCCATCTACTTTACAATAGACGGCCTCTGGGCCCATCTACTTTACCGTAGACGGCCTCTGCGCCCATCTACTCTACAGTAGACGGCCTCTGGGCCCATCTACCATACAGTAGACGGCCTCTGGGCCCCTCCAATTATTAGTAGACTGCAAAAGTAATTAAAGAGCACTTTGAGAGGAAAAAATTGCCCCTCATCCACATTTTTAGAAATCTTCCGACTAAATTTTTTCTGGATCTGCACATTTTAGGTATTTAGTGTCATCGGCAGTATTGCTGATAACAATACGAGAATCTTTTGGTCAGTGCTCATCCACAAGCTAGCCACCAAAGATGTCTTTTTGGACCATTTTTCAAAATACGTTTAAAAAATCCACTCAAACGGGATCAAGTCAAGATTTTCTACGAAAAATTTTGTCATAAAATTCTACTATAGGTCCTAGAATGCATCAAAGGTATAAATCTTTCCTAAAAGCCAGGAAATCATAAACATTTCATTTTAGGGTTAAAATCGTACTTTATGTGAGTCTTGGAAAAATTCTCCTACAAAACATTAATTTAGACGGATGACGTCAGAGACAGAAATATTCTTCACCAAATTTCACTATAAGTCACCAAAGAGAAGAAATGTATATATCCTTTATATATGAAGAAAATATATGCCTCAATGTTGTCAAAAAACGCGAAATTGTTTCCTAATTTTTTCAATTCGACAAATGTAGAACTTTTTCCTAACTCGCTGCAAATTTTTGATAATTTCTTTCATTTCCCCTTTATTCCAGATCTGGCAGCATTGAAGGTGTCTCACCCACATCTGTTGGACCAAATCTAATACAAGCTCTGTCGGGTGGTGATGCCACGTCTATGGGCACATGGAAAATGATCAAAGGCAAGGTATCACAGACAATTGAAGACATTAAATCATCTAAAGGAAGTAATTTCACAACGACCACCATGACACCTCCCGTCTATCCAACTGTCGTAATTAAGGGTTTGTTTTGAAATATTCCAAAATTTCAAAAAGAAAAATTCTTAAAATTCAAAATTTCCCTTCCAGGCGGTGAACAACAAAATCCCCAAATGGAATTCGATTCGGATCAGGAGACAAAAACCTCCATCAGCGAGGATCTTTCAATGGAACATGATCGTCGCAGCAGTGGCGGCAGCAGTAAAAACAAACGCTCCAGCAAATTGGAAGACTCCGATACAGATTTTGAAAATGAAATCCTGTTGGAAGGGGACTCTGAACATTCACGTTTACGTCGGGGTTTTGCCCATCTCAAATCGAAAGTAAAGGCCAAACATGAAGCTCATCAGGCCAAGAAGGCCTCAACTTTGACCACAGCTGCTGTGCCACCCACGGCCATAAGGCCATCTGTGAAGAAGGATACCAGTCCCAGTAGAAGTACCGGTTCCTCTTCCTCATCTACGTCACTGAGGGGTAATTTCTTGAGAAGACGGCGTAATAAGGGTGTTGATGCTGCAGAACAGGCTTCGCCCACAAATATTTCACCCGTTTCCGCCTTGGCAGCCACTGTGGCCAGTGGAGAAATGGCTGCCGCCGTCCCAGTTGTTGTTAGTGGCAAACCCGCCAAGAAATCCTCCAAATCTGTGGTGGATGGTGAGAAGGCCAAAAAGGACATAGAAATTGAATCGGGTGTGGAAATGTTGGAAGACATGATACCACCCGTTGCCGTTAGCCATAATGATGGCGATAGCACCACTACCCAGAACGATCATCAGGCAAAACGTGATGAATTAGATTTGCCTCTGTCACAGACAACCAGCACCACAGCAGCTGGTGGAACAACAGCATCAAGCCATGAGGTTAAGGTGCTCTATGAAAATCCGGCAACCATTACCAATGTACCATCCTATGATTCATTGAAATCCAGCACCACATCGAACATGCAACAAAATGGCCATGGGGCGGCGACATCGACCAGAGAAAAATTGCGTAACTCCATGACGCTAATTGTAGATCGCGCCAAGGCCTTACCGCTGCTTTCCATATTGGGTATAATTGTCATACTCATACTACCCATCCACGATTTTATACGCGGCGTCCTGACATGTATCCTAAGTATTAGCATTATAGAGGCTATATGGCAATTGATACAAAATGTTATTGAATACTTCACCATCAGCATAAAACCGGAAAAGAAAAAGTTCCAAATACCCGATTATAGTAAAATGTCGATTTGTGAGGTGCCAGCCGTAGAGGAGTTTAAGACGGTGAAATCTTATAAGGTAAGTGAAGTATATTTGAATTGGTAATATATAATGGCATTTTATTCCTCCTCTTTTCCCAGGGCTGGATGAACGAAGTTGACAGTTATGATCCAAATACCTTTCACATATCTATGCTACGCCCGGTTTATATCAAATTGGACGGTATGGGTTTTATTTTCCATTTTTTCCAACGATGAAATATTAATATATCCTTTTTCTTAACTTGCAGGTTCCGTTTTACATATCTCCAATACCAATGCCCGCATACCCAAACGGGCAATGTGGAATGAACCACCCATAGATCGTAAATCGATTGTATTTACAACCCACCGTAGTTATAATTTATTGGGTTGTCGTATTGAACTGTTGCCCATCGGTTTAGCTAGGAAAAGGTAAGTCACTTTATTTTAACAAATCAGCAGGATTTTATTTATATAAAATCTTAGACCCCTATTTTCATACCCTCCATTTCAAAGGAGAAAAAGGATGAAATATGTCACACAAAAATTTATCATAACCCAAATTTAAAATCTCCTCCCCCCCTTTTTAGACATTTCAGTCGCAAATATCCCATACAGTTGATAGTGAAACCCTATAAGGAGGGTAAAAGTAGCAATACCAATGGTGAAGTTTCCAAACCCATTGCATCGAAACATCGTCGATTTAGTCGACATCGTGTCAAAACAGACAAACCGGAAGTCAAGGAGACAAACGATCCCAAACAAACACAAACGGAAGGTGTAAAGACCGAGGCTGAAATCGATTTCGGAGCCACAATTATGAATGCTGACGTAAGTAGAGAAAATAAGGGGAAAAATTTTCAAAAATGAAGTGTCTAAATATTTAGTTACAGAAACTACAAGATGACGTAAATCCCGATGAGGATCTAAATGCCATTACCGTACCCTGTGGCGATGAAGTGCGTATTTTGTTATTTGCCCGAGCAGCTAGGGAGAAGGAAGATTGGTAAGATAAGAAATTAAGATATTTGGAAAATCAATAGTTGGGTAAAAAAAAAACCTTTTAAAAATTTGGAAAAAATAAGTTGGGAAATGGGTAAACTACCGATTTAAGGACCCAGAAAACCTTTTCAATTTTGTGTTATGGACTTCGCTTGGTTTATGGATTATGGAGCTACCAATGAAACTGCAATCACTTTACTCAAAGGCTCCGGTACCTAGGGTATTAGCAAGTCCTGCCCTGGAGTCCTGCCCTTCTATAGATACTAAATAAGGTGCTTTCCCTAACCATGGGGAACTTTCAACTGTTCAAATTGTTTTTTTTTAAGTGTGGAGTTTTAATTTAAAAGTGTGAACATTTTACTACTATCTTCATCACCTTCACTTAAAATAATGTGACTCCCTGTGGTGATAGGATCTTCGCAAATGTACATAGTTCCACTCCTGGCAACTTGAAACTGAAACAGAAGTATTGATGCAGCAGTGGTGTTTTTTATGATAGTAACATGCCCCAGACCATGTAGGTAAGACCACCGTGACTTGGAATGAAACTTCATCGTTGTTCCTATGAAGTGAGACCATCCACAAACCTTCCTCCGCGTTATTTTATCTTCAACAAACAACCATGGAGAAAAGGACGGAAGCGATAAAATAATTGGATATTTTTAAATGGGCTTAGACCTATCTGGCTGATGCTCTCGATAACTCAGAAATTTAATATTCGATTTGTCTCGAATCTTTTCGCAATATTTGCAATATTAAAACCAGTAAAAAAATATCAAAAAAATTCGGGCGGGGCCGAATATATGATACCCTGGACCACTTTGGGTATTTAGTAGAGCTCCCGTAACAAAAAAGTTTATATTGGGAATTTATGTGAAGTAGATCATACCAACTATGAACCAAATAAAATGGCTATAGTGCTTGATATGACTTCGATAAGGAATACAGGGTGAGATAAAAAAAAACTGCAACAAAGACAAACGCCATAATTTTTACATTTTATTGAATGAAAGCAAAAAAATGTCGGAAATAGCATGAAATTTTAGAATAAGTTTAGATTTGTTTGAATTGGTCACCTTTGTCACGAATTATGGCCTTCAAACGGCCAATGAAACCGTCATTGCCCGAATGTTGGTCTGCGGTATTTTGGCCCATTCCCGGCGAAGCGCTTGCTTGAGGTGATTGACACTTTGCTTTCCAAAATGCTCCAGACATAATAGTCCAACGGGCTGGTATCTGGAGATTGTGCCATTGTGTGCTGGAAATGAAGCGAGGAACCTCATTTTGTAACCATTCTTGGATGGCGCGTGCTGAGTCCTACTGGAATGTCCAAGGTCTGCGGCCAAAATTTTTGTGGGCTCAATGCTTTAATACACCCTCCAGAATATTTTCGCGATAATATTCGGCATTTATTATGCTGCCACGGACGATTAATACGAGCGAAGAGCGACCATCGGCTGTTATGGCGGCCCACACCATCACCATGGCCTGAGTTGGCTTGAGTTCTGGTGGCCAGCCGAAGGTTCACATTTTCAGCTGACCTCTTTGGCAAGTAAACACGATAATTTTGTTTGTTTCCAAACTGCTGGACAACGAATGTTTCCACATCGGAGACGGACAAAACCAAATTCGGTAGTTCACCACTTCGGCCAAACGAAGCAACTCTTTAGCTCTTTTGACTCTATTTTCTTTCTTTTGCGGTGTAAGTTCTTGCACTTTTTGGAATTTCAATGGCTTTATCCCGAGCTCATTTTTCAATATTTAGCGAATGTTCAGCTCACGTGCCATTTGTCGGCCACTGCGATGCGGGTTTCAATCAAGTCGCTTCCTTTTTTTTCGAACCATTTCTGCTGATGTTGCTGTTTTCTTCCGTCTACTTCCTTGACATATGTCGAGCTACGCAGACACAAAAGATTTATTCGCATTTAAATATTGGAGTGCTCTAACGATAGCCACTTCTGGTTTCCAGCCAAATAAAAATAAATCACACTCTCACGCTTGAATTCCTCCAGAAATAACTTTTTTTTCGGAAAATTCTCACCAATAACGGCTAATATAATATAACGGCTACATTCGGTATTTTTAAGATTTTACCAAAATTCTTAACGGATTTTATTTTTTTGAAAATTTCCAAACTCGTTCCAAATAGTGGAGGGTATTCAAATTTCGGCCCGGCCGAACTTACAGCCTTTTTACTTGTTTTGTATTGAATATAGTAGGCTGTGGCTTCGGATGGACATACATCGTTAAATCGACTTGGAATGTTATGGGGTCTACGGCGAACATTTCGAGGTGTTGCAAACGGAATGAGAAAGTAAATATACCCTCCTCTTATGATTAAGGGTATAAGATGGAGTCAAATGGCACTTCCTGGCTAAACAATCGTGGATTTTTTTATTAATTTTTTCAAGGACTTTCTGGCAAAATATATTGAAAATTTTGCTTTTTCGCAAGGCAAATAATGTATATCTGTCGGAAAACCGATCGATCCTTTCATATTTGTTTTTTGTACTTATAACTAGTTGATGTACTTTTTTGGTCGTAATGCTCTATTTTACGAAAAAATTTTTTGTGTATTTTGATTTTTGTTTTCCTTTCTTTAAGTTTCTCTTAGAAAGAACATTCCGGAAGATAGTACAATAAAACTCCAATTGATTTCTGAATTGTTTAGAAATGCGTGTTCATTAGAAAATATTTTGCCTATGAATATTTCATTTGAAGAAGAGCGGCATAGAATGCAGGATGAGGATCAATACACCTCTAATTTCTAAGATGGAATTTACCTTTTCCAAAGATTACTATGTCTCATTATTTTACAATTCTAATTGTATTCTAATTTTTCTCTTTTTTTCTCTCTTCTCCTTCCCAGGTATCGACGTTTCGTGTGTGCCAGCAACGGTGATGTCAATGATCAAGATTTACATTTGAGCAATGTAAAATTAATTGATGACAAAGGTCTACAAGCGGCAGCCACCCGGGCTGCCCAAATGATAATCAATCCAAAGGTTTTTAGCCCCCAAAAAATATTCATTATTAAAACTATATGTATTGTTGTTATTGTTCAATTGTAAATGTTAATTTGTGTATATATAGCTGTGCTATAAATGTTCGTTTTGTCTGTTTTTTTTTCGTTTATCTCTTCCTCTCTGTTCTTATGTTCAAAATGTTTGTTTCCAATTGTAATAATTTAATCAAATATATATATACACATTACAGCCTAGAGAGAATTCAGCAACATCGGTGAAATTTACCGTGCCCGAGTCACAGCAATCTTCATCGTCTATCACTTTCAATATTGATGACAATTTTGATGTGCGCATGCTTTGTGTTTGAATTGAATTTTGGTTTTGAGATTTTGAATTTGAATACTAATGTGTTTTTATGGTTTATGTTATAGGTTCCGGAAAAGGAGGAACCCGTGGAAAATGAAGATGATTTCGTTGATGTCATGGCTGATGATTCGGAGTGTATAGAGGGTCTTTTGATGACTTCAGGAGCGGCACGTAATGATACGGATTATATTAAGTTTATGTCGTTGTATCAAGTAAGTTTTGTGGTAAAGTGTAAGAACAGGTATCAGGAGGGCTTTATTGTACATGGTATTTTATAACATAAAATATTATTCTTATGTGTGAATAATTTTTTTAAATTTGTAGAAATATAATTTATAATTGTAACCTTTTCCCATGCGAATTCCCCAATTTTTCCATTTAGTATTATATTTTCTTAAAAACTATTAAAGCTAGATATAGAGTACATTCTGAGATTTATAGTGAAATTTTGTATAGAATACTTCTTCTTTTGGAGCTTTCTGCCTAAAGCGAAATTTATGTTACTTTCATGCAATAACTCGAAAAACGATCAAGGAAAATTGATCAAGAGATTTATAAAATATTTTCGTTTTTTTTTTGGCAACATTGATGCAAATATTTTCTTGATATATAATGGAGATAGCGACTTCTTTTCTTTGACGACTCATAGTGGAATTTGGTGTAGATTATTTCCCCTCTTAAGATTTTATGTCTAAAATAGAATTTTATGTTACTTCCATACGTGAACTCGAAAAAGGTAGATAAAAAATAGATCAAAAAACTAGGAAATATTTTCGCCTTTTTTGGGCAACATTAATGCAAATATTTTCTTGATATATAATGGAAATAGCGATTTCTTTTCTATGGCGACTCATAGTGGAATTTGGTGTAGATTATTTCGTCTTTTAAGATTTTTTTGTCTAAAATGAAATTTTACGTTACTTTGATACATCAACACGAAAAAGGACTCAGGAAAAATTGATCAAAAAATTAGGAAATATTTTCGACTTTTTTTGGGCAACATTAATGCAAGTATTTTCTTGATATATAATGGAAATAGGGATTCCATTTCTTTGGTGACTCATAGTGGAATTTGGTGTAGACTATTTACTCTTTTAAGATTTTTTGTCTAAAATGAAATTTTATGTTACTTTCATACGTGAACTTAAAAAAATGCTACGAAAAAATCGATTAAAAAAATTACGTAAATATGTCGCCTTTTTTGGGCAACATTAATGCAAGCATTTTTTTGATATATAATGGAAATAGGGATTTCTTTTCTTTGGCGACTCATAGTGGAATTTGGTGTAGACTATTTACTCTTTTAAGATTTTTTGTCTAAAATGAAATTTTATGTTACATTCATGCATCAACACGAAAAAAGGCCGAGGAAAAAATTGATCAAAAAATTTAAGATATTTTTTCCCTTTTTTTGGCAACATTGATGCAAATATTTTCTTGATATACTTCTTTTCTTTGGCGATTCATAGTGGAATTTGGTGCAGACTATTTCCTCTTTTTTGATTTTTTGTCTAAAATGAAATTTTATGTTACTTTCATACGTGAACTCGAAAAAAGACCGAAAAATTGATCAAAAGATTTAGGAAATATTTTCGCTTTTTTTTTTTTGGCGACATTGATGTAAATATTTTCTTGATATATAATGGAAATAGCGATTTCTTTTCTTTGCCGACTCATAGTGGAATTTGGTGTAGATTATTTCCTCTTTTAAGATTTTTTGTCTAAAATGAAGTTTTATGTTATTTTCATGCATCAGCACAGAAAAAAAGGAACAGGAAAAATTGATCAAAAAATTAGGAAATTATTTTCGCTTTTTTGGCAACATTAATATAAATATTTTCATGATATATAATGGAAATAGCAATTTCTTTTTAGTGGCGACTTATAGTGACATCGTTTCTCTAAAATGATGCTTTGTAGGAGAATTTCGCATAAACTAACTTAAAGTATAGGTTTAACCCTAAAATAAGTTTTTAATATATTTTAATTCCTGACGTTTGGGTAAGACTTAGACTTTGGACGTCTTCTGGGACCTATAGCAGAATTTTATGACAAATAAATTTGTAGAAAATTTTGACTTGCTACGATCCAGTGTAAGGGGAGTTTTTATACATATTTCCCTACAACAGGGTCCACCATATAATGTTTTTTTGGTGAGAATGCTACAAAAAATAAATTACTGAATATTTTCTCAAAATTCTTTTCTATTCGAAAGCACAAACCTTGCAAATAATATTGGAAAATAATTTTATTCAAATGGCTACCTCGGTTGTAGCGTACAAGATCGGTCACATTTATCGATTGTGTGCAGCTTTATATCACGACGCTTCACGAATATTGTCCTTTAATGCGTCAATTGTAACTGTCTTGTCGGCGTAACACTTATCTTTGACGGCATCTCACAAATAATAGTCCAACGGTGTCAAATCGCAGCTCAGTGGCTGATAATGCGATCTTCAAAAACAGGGTTTAAAACATCAAATATGCTGAAAATAAACTTTGCCAATGTTCTCCCAATTAATAAGTTCGTTTAACATGTACCGATCACATAACGGCCACTCCTTGCTCATATTCGAAGAAAAATGGCCAAAATATACCTCTGGACCAAAATCGCCTACAAACAGTTATTCGTGTTGGGTACATCGGCTTTTAAAATCATTTTCTGTGCCCCAAAGGCGAGAATTTTATTTTGTTTTTACTACCATTCACAAAATAAGCACTACCCTTAAAAAGGAAAATGTTACATGGCGGACCCTATATATGTACATATATCAAGTCTATGATTAAAGATCTAAATGTTTGTGGCTCAAGTCTTAAAGAACCGATGGTAACAGAATCGAGTTTTAAACAAAATTGACCCTTCACCCTGGCGAACTAAAAGGTCCTACTGGAAATATTGCCCCTCTAAGTCCAGACTTTTTATGTCTTGTCTCTTTGAGCCATGTTCTTTGAATTTGAATGTCCCAACCTTTAGAGAATGAACTTCATTGTAATATAGACTTTGTGGCAAGTTGTAAACCCAGTTGTAAAAAAATATTAAAATCGGCCAATTTAAGAAAAATATCAACTCAAACCAAATTTTAAAAATAAATTTAAATTATTTTTTTTTAATTTAATTTGTATTTATGTATTATTTTTATTTTGTATTTATTATTTGCTTCATTTTTTGTTGATTCATTTAATTTTTTGTTTTTATATTTTTTATTTAGAAAGCTTGTAGACAATCAAGAATTCCTGTTTACAAAGGAACTGTAATGCCAGCAACGAGTGGCAAAAGGAGTGTATGTTTTGTTTTTTTTATTTTTTTTTAATTTTTTATATTTTTTCATTTTTATTTAAATCCCATTTAATTTTCAATTTTTTTTATATTTTAACAATTAATTTTTCCTTTCAGCATAAACGTACTGTACGCCATGAAAACGAGTTATGGAAGGGCATTGATCAGTCCCTGTTTTTGGGTCCCTCGGGCAGTGTGGTGTGGGCCAATGTTTTGGCTGGACGCATCATCTATAGTACATTACAAAATGAACTGATTTTGGAAAAATTGCAGGAGATTTTACAAAGGAAATTGCATTCCATAAAGGTAAGGGTGAGCCTCAAATACTTTTCCTAATTACAATTAAAACTAATTTCCAATTTTACTCTTTTTTTCAGCTTCCCAGTTTCATGGAAGATGTCGTTATCAAAAACATCGATTTGGGTGATAAACCCCCATTGATGCATCGTGCATCCCAACCGTTGTTGGATGAACGTGGCCTGTGGCTGGATATGGATATTACCTATGAGGGCCTATGCCAAATTACGGTTACCACAAAATTAAATCTATTACGTTTGAAACGTCCTGCACGCAGCAGTAATTATATGGGAGATTCGAACTATGCACAAATGTCAAATTCACCTCAATATTCGACTTTATTGAATAATGATTTGGCTGGTACAAGTGGTAGTGGTGGAGGTGGTGGTGCTGGAGCTACTGGTGTTGGTGGAGCAACGTCACGTGATCCCAATGATGATGTTATGCCTTTAGATATACCCCTGCCAACGGGTAGTGCAATCTATGACAGTGATGCCGAGAGTACTGGTAGTTCAAGTACCGAATCGGAGGGTTCCATAACCGGTTCAATGGGTGAAAATCCTAACAGTGTTAATGAGGGGTGAGTAAGGGGAAAAATAAAATAATAATTTTAATGTAGATTTTATGGGTTATTTTTATATGAAAAACTATCACACTTAGATATATGATTTATTCTGAGACTTATAGTGAAATTTTGTGGGGAATAATTCTTCCTTTGACACTTTTCCAAAATAACCAAGTTTTGAGGAAGATTTTTACTTAGAATGGAAACGACTTCAATAACCTGTAAAAACGTAATCCATGTCCTTCGTAACATATACATTTCGAATGTAATTATCTTGAGAACTACTAAATCTAGGCATATGATTTATTCCGAGATTCATAATAACATTTTGTGCAGAATAATTCTTCCTTTGACACTTTTCTCAAAAATCAAGTTTTGAGGGAGATTTTGACTTAAAGTGGAAATTTGTTAAATTTATTTGTGAAAAACTTAAATACAAAAATTTTCAAAATATCACTTTTGATACATAAGTTTGAAATGTAATTTTCTAAATAACTATTGAATCTAGACGTATGGTTTATTTTGAGACTCATTGTGAAATTTTGTGTAGAATAATTTTTCCTTTGATACTTTTCTTAAATTATCAAGGTTTGAGGGAGATTTTGACTTAGAATTGAAACTTATTAAAATTGTCAGTAAAAACGTAAGTGCATAACTTTTCAATAATGTCAATTTGATACACAAATTCGAAATTTAATTTTGTTAAAAATGGTCGAACCTAGGTCTATGGTATATTTTGAGATTTATAGTGAAATTTTGTGTAGAATATTTCTTCTTTTGACACTTTCTGTCAAAACCCAAGTTTTATGTTACTTTCATGTATCAATTAGAAAATGATCCAAAGAAAAAAATTTGTTTCAATTATTTTCTTGATAAAGAATTGAAATACAGATTTTTTCATTAGTGACCTATAATGAAATTTAATGAGGAATATTTTTGTATTTGACACTGTCCTTCTAAAAGGGTACTTTGTAGACGAATTTTGCATAAACTAACATTAGGTACAGCTGCAGCTGATTTTCATATTTATGAATTTGTTGTGTTTAAAAAAGATTTATACTTTTCATGTATTCTAGGACCTATTGTAGAATTTATCGACAAATAATTTTGAAGAATATTTTGACTTGCTATGTTCCCATTTAAAGGAAAAAAGACCCAAAAATACCGCTTAAAAAAGCTTTAAAATGTTCTGCCATGCCATATAAACGTAGATTTTTTACAGAATATTTTTCAAGGGTCCAAATGAATGTTTTTCAAGACCCTAAAAGTGGATTTTTTAAGAATATTTTTCAAGGTTCCAAAGAACTTCAAACGTGGGTTTTTCAAAGAATATTTTTTATGGACACTTAGACCAATAAACGCGGATTTTTAAAAGAATATTTTTGAAGAACACTTAGACCAATAAACGTTGGTTTTTAAAAGAATATTTTTGATGGACCCTCTGGTCAATAAACGTTTAGTTTTTAAAAAATATTTTTTAAGGACCCTATGGTCAACAAACTTGGATTTTTTAAAGAATATTTTTCATCGAACCTTAGACCAATAAACGTGGATTTTTCAAGGACCATCCGACCAATAAACGTGGATTTTTTTAAAGAATAATTATCAAGGACCATCCGACCAATAAACGTGGATTTTTTAAAGAATATTTTTGAATGACCATCCGACCAATAAACGTGGATTCTTTAAAGAATATTTTTCAAGGACCATTCGACCAATAAACGTGGATTTTTTAAAGAATATTTTTGAATGACCATCTGACCAATAAACGTGGATTTTTTTAAGAATATTTTTCAAGGACCATCCGACCAATAAACGTGGATTTTTTTAAGAATATTTTTCAAGGACCATCCGACCAATAAACGTGGATTTTTTAAAGAATATTTTTCAAGGACCATCCGACCAATAAAAGAATATTTTTGAATGACCATCCGACCAATAAACGTGGATTTTTTAAAGAATATTTTTTAAGGACCATATAATAAACGTGGATTGGACCCTTTGAGCTATAAATATATATTATATAATAATTTTTATTTTATTAATAAAATTTTTATATGTTTCCAGCTCCACAACAAATCCCGGTAATGCCAGACGTATTTTCAAGTTTGTCGATCGCATTGCTACTTCCAATTTTTTCCAATACGCCACGGAATTGTCATATGTCCAAAAGGCCATGGAAAATATGAGTACCACCATAACGTTGGGTATCGACTTGCATGGTTTGGTTGGAAGAGTTACTGTGAACATGCCACCACCGCCTTCGGATAGAGTGTGGTTAGCGTAAGTATTCAAATTTGTTAAATAATATTTCATAATATAATATTATATTTTGTTTTCATTTAGGTTTCGTGCTCCACCACGCCTGTGGCTAACAGCTCGCCCTACTGTGGGTGATAAATCGGTGGACTGGAGTATTGTCACCAATGTCATTGAGGGCAAATTGTGTGAGGCTGTGAACAAATATTTGGTATATCCCAATATGGTGGATTTGACGATACCATTTTTGGGTAAATCTGCCACGAGTGAATGATTTACAGTCTGATAAAACCAGGAGGGGCTTAAATCCATCCCCTAGCCGGCCAAGGAGTATGAGAGAAATAAACTACATTTTAAGAAGGCAAACCATATTATATCCTTGTATTTATATTCCAATAATTTTCTCTAAGAAAATTATGAAATTTTAAACATTACTTTTTTTTGTTCATTTTTCTTTCAATTCTGAGAAAATAGTTTTACTATTTTGTTTCCAAAAAAATCTTATTTTGATCCTCAATATTCCTACAAGTATTATGATAAAAAGAAAACAAGCAAAAGACATAGTTTTGGGTGTTGTTTTAATTTTTAATTTTATTTTACAATATAATTAATTTATATCAATACTTTTTTATACCTCCATTTATATATACTTTATACTCTTACCACAGACATTTATATTTATTGTATTTAATATAAACATTAATTTTTTATACAATTTAAAAAAGGTATTTATTATAATTATTATTATCGTCATTATCATCATCATCTCTGAAATGGAACACTGAATGTGAATGTGGTTACGTTAGTCTGACTAAACTAAAATTTCCAAGTTTTTGTTTTTATATCGTTCTAAACAAAGAAAAAACAAAAAAACCACAAAAATTTATCTTAACGTTTTATTAAAAAAAAAAACAACAAAATCTAAACTTTGCCGATAATAATAGTTACCAACAATAAATTAAAAAAATCCTATATCAATACTGAGTTAACTCTTTGAACATTTTATCTGCGATTGATTTACCGATGATCTTTATCTAAAATATAAAACAAAACAAAAAAACAACTGAAACGGAAATTGCCAATTTTTTGTAGCTTAGAAAGTGACGGAAATTTTTAAATGGCATAATATTAAGTTATACCTACCTAGTACTCTTTTTCAATAAGATGTTAGCATACATACATACACATATACGCATACATATTGATAATTTGAAACAGACACACACACTCACACTTACTTGTGCGTATATGAAAATTAAATAAAAATAATAATAATAATATATTGATTATACTATTCCTATTGAAAAGAAAAATTAAGAAAAAAAAAACATATTTTTATTTTATTCGCTAAGGTTATATTTACAATAAATGAAAATAACAAAAAAAAAAATATTTAAATAAAATGTAATGATTTTGTATTTAAATGAAACATGGGTATGATATTAGATCATACATATAATTTTTGGAATTTTATTTTTAATCTCAAACATAGCATATATTTTTTCAAAAATTTACATTTTTTCCAAGTTCTAACAGGACGATAATCTGAAAGGTATTTTTTCTATGTAGATATGAAAGTGAATGCTAAAGAAAACCTGGAACTGTTCTAGGGGATTAATCTACATACCGAGAGCTATAAAATTCACATGAACATTTTCACAACCCTAATTGACCATTAGAGAGTAAAATTAGAAAAAAAAAAATTGCAGCGCATTTGGAATTTTTTTTTTTAAACAAAAGTGATATATTTTATGGTTCATATTAAGTATACCAATTTCTTTTGTTCAGAGACTCACAATGAAATTTTATCTAGAATATTTCTTCTTTTGACACCTTTCCGAAAAAATAAAATGTTAAGGGAGATTTTGACTTAGAATGGAAACGTGTTAAATTAGCTGTAAAAACATAAGCACATAATTTTCACTTGTAATATACAAACTTCGAATGTAATTTTTTTAAAAACTACTACACCTAGACATATGGTTTATTCTGAGATTTATAATGAAATTTTGTGTAGAATATTTCTTCCTTTCACAATTTACACAAAAAATGAAGTATTAAGGGAGATTTTGTCTTAGAATGGAAAGATGTTCAATTAGCCGCAAAAAGTGAGCACATACTTTTCAGTTGTGATGTTCAAACTTCGAATGTAATTTTCTTAGAAACTATTAAACGTAGACATATAGTTTATTCTGAGATTCGTAGTAAAATTTTGTGTAGAATACTTCTTCCTTTGACACTTCGGCCAAACAATCAATTTTTGAGGGAGATTTTGTCTTAGAATGAAAGGTGTTAAATTAGCAGTAAAAACGTAAACACATAATTTTTACTTGTAATATTCAAAATTCGAATGTAATTTTCTTAAAAACCATTAAACATAGACATATGGTTTATTCTGAGATTTATAGTGAAATTTTGTGTAGAATATTTCTTCCTTTGACACTTCCGCCAAATAATTAAGTTTTAAAGGAGATTTTGACTTAGAATGAAAACGTGTTAAATTGTAAGCCAAAAAAAGTAAATACATAATTTTCCCTTGTAATATACAAATTTCGAATATAATTTTCTTGAATACTATTAGAGCTAGACATATGGTTTATTCTGAGATTTATGGTGAAATTTTGTGTAGAATATTTCTTCCTTTGACACTTCCGCCAAAAAATTAAATTTTGATCGAGATTTTGACTTAGAATGGAAACGTGTATAATTAGCCGTGAAAATGTAGACACATAATTTCTTCACTTGTGATATAAAAATTTACGAATGTAATTTTCTTAAAATCCGTTTGACCTATATATATAGTTTATTCTGAGATTTGTGGTGCTAGTTTGTGTAGAATAATTCTTCCTTTGACTTCATCAACTCGACAAAAAGACCAAGGAAAAACTTAACAATAAGTTAGGAAATATTTTCGTGTTTTTTTGCAATATTTTTTTGATATACTATGGAAATTGAGATTTATATTCTTTGGTGACCTACCGTGAAATTTAATAAAGAATATTTTTGTTTTTGATATCATCTTTCTAAAACGATGCTTTGTAGGAGAATTGTTCATAAACTCATATGAAGTACGGCTTTAATCCTAATATCGTTTGGATTTTTTACAGAATATTTTTCAAGGACCATCCGACGAATAAACATAGATTTTTTAAGGAATATTTTTCAAGGACCTTCCGACCAATAAATGTGGATTTTTTAAAGAACATTTTTCAAGGACCTTCCGACCAATAAAAGTGGATTTTTTTTTAAATACTATTCAAGGACCATCCGACCAATAAGCGTGGATTTTTTAAAAAATATATTTTTCAAGGACCATCCGACGAATAAACATAGATTTTTTAAAGAATATTTTTCATGGCCCATCCGACCAATAAACGTGGATTTTTTAAAGAATATTTTTTGAAGGACCCTCTGGTCAATAAACGTCGATTTAAAAAAAAAAATATTTTTAAGGTCCCTCTGGTCAATAAACGTGAATTTTTTAAAATATATTTTTTGAAGGACGCTCTGGTCAATAAACATGGATTAAAAAAATTTTTTTTTGAAGGACCCTCTGGTCAATAAACGTCGATTTTTAAAAAAAAAAATATTTTTAAGGACCCTCTGGTCAATAAACGTGGATTTTTTAAAGAATATTTTTTGAAGGACCCTCTGGTCAATAAACGTCGATTTAAAAAAAAAAAAATATTTTTAAGGTCCCTCTGGTCAATAATCGTGAATTTTTTAAAATATATTTTTTGAAGGACGCTCTGGTCAATAAACATGGATTAAAAAAAATTTTTTTTGAAGGACCCTCTGGTCAATAAACGTCGATTTTTTAAAAAAAAAATATTTTTAAGGACCCTCTGGTCAATAAACGTGGATTTTTTAAAGAATATGTTTTGAAGGACCCTCTGGTCAATAAACGTGGATATTTCAAAGAATATTTTTTGAAGGACCCTCTGGTCAATAAACGTGGATATTTCAAAGAATATTTTTGAAGGACCCTCTGGACCATTTGAACTTAAAATATATATATTCTTAATCCTACCCTAATCAATTTTTTATACTTTTTATATATTTCCAGCTTCACAACAAATCCCGGACGTATTTTCATAGCTACTTCTAATTATTTTTCATTGCAGTGTTGACTTCCAGTTTTTTGTAATTATTGGGAAAGTATGTCTTATATGTATGTCTTGTATTATTTGGAATGGTGTTTTTTCTTTAGAATTCAGTTAACCTACCTACAAATCTTTATTTCCCCACCCAAACACCTAGTTTTTTGCGATTTACCAAAAAATGTTTTCTCAAATACCCAATTTACCGAAATACCAGGGGCCCATAATAAAATAGCATGTATACAAAGAAAAAAAAATTAATTTAATTTTTATTCTGGCAACACTCGCCTCGTATGCAATTATAGAGTATTGCCAGAGTCACACTTTTCGATATGGAAGCAAAACGCCTTTAAGCATGCTTTGAATTTCAATTTGATTATTTTGTAGAGAACTGGCCTAGATATATCTATATTTTTTTTGAAAATAATTTATCTTTTTAACAAAAGGACCAGATAGACAGATGCAAAACCAAGACAGTTTGTTATTTTAATAAAAATAAGATCATATATCATAATACATAATATATATATTAATGAAGAATGAATATATAGACGATGAAGTGTTCTCAACATCCATCATCGACAAAGTTCGAATCAGAAGATGTCGTCTCTATCTTTTTAGGGGGGTTGAGTTAAAATACTTAAGTTATTGATCCACCTAATCTATCCTTCCAAATCCATTTAATTCTAGAAAATACAATTAAATTGTTTTCAAAGTCGAATGCATCATATACCATACAAATCGCAAACGTGATCGTGCAAAAACTGTTGGTGCGGCATCAGTTAAGAACACTTAGAACATGTTTTTTAATGGCTTAGGTCATTGGATGGCTTCATAGTAAAAACCAGTAAAGAAAGTCTTAAAGTCGGGCGGGGCCGACTTTATGATACCCTACACCACTTTGCTAATTTAGTAGTAAATATGCCGAAGCATTTGTATCTTTTAAATTCGGATTTGTATTACCCATTTGGTGCACAATTTGTTTGAAATCGGATAAAGATATATATGGGAGCTATATCCAAATCGGAACCGATCTGGATAAAATTGGGCAAAGATATTTCTGATCTGTATTTGATATATTTCCCTGAATATCGTTGTTACGGAGTGCATATTACGGCTGTGGGTAGCAAATATAACAAATCGGATGAACAATATATATGTGTGCTATAGCTATATCTGAACCGATCTTCACCAAAATTGGCATACTAGCTTCTAGACTCAGTTCGGTCGTAAGTGACAAATTTCATCCTATTTGGGCAAATATTAGACGTTTGGTGCACAATAAAAGGTAAATCGGACGGAATTATATATGGGAGCTATATCCAAATCTGATCCGATCTCGATAAAATTTAGCAAGTGTATTTCTGAGCTGTATTTGATAAATTTCCCCAAATATTGTTGTTACAAAGTGCTGCGGAAGACAAAAATAACAAATCGGATGAACAATATATATGGGAGCTTTAGGCATATCAGAACCGATTTCGATCAAATTTGGCATACTTATTTTCAGGCCTAATTTGGCTGTATGTGCCCAATTACACACTATTCGGGCTTATATTACACGTTTAGTGTACAATAAAAGGCAAATCGGACGAAGATATATATGGGAGCTATATCTAAATTTTTACCGATTATCTCCAATTTCAATAGGGTTCGTCCTTGGGACAAACAAATGATAGGGCAATAAATGCGAACTGTACTTTGTTTACAAAAATACATGGACAGACGGACGGACAGACGGACATGCATAAATCGACTCAGAATGTGATTCTATGCAGATCATCAAAAGGGACTATGGGTCTATCTCGTTTCCTTTTGCCTGTTACAAACAAATGCACAAAGACATAATACCCTGACCACCTTGTGGTGTAGGGTATAAAAACGAACGAGATAGGTGCCGAGGGTATTAAAAGTTCGACCCTCACTTAAAGCCCTTTTTATACCCTCCACCATATATATATAGTATGGAGGGTATATTAAGTTCATCATTCGGTTCGGACCCATCAAAGTATATATATTCTTGGTGAGCGTAAAATTCTGAGATGATTTAGCCCTGTTCGTCCGAACGTCTGCCCGTCTGTTGTTATTACGCTAGAATCAAAAGAAATAAAGACAAGAAGTTAAAATTTTGCAGCGATCTGTGTTTTGTCTGCAGGCAGGTTAAGTTCGAAGAAATTGTCTGCAATTCTACACAAGGAGTTCCTTCTAAGTACTTAACCCCCTGAAAGAGAATTGTCTATATAGGTCCACCATATTGAGTTATTTGTGTTTTGCTAGTTGGGCCATTTAACAGTTGAGTCAGGCAATGCCGCACATGAAATGACAATAAAGTGTTGCCAGTTAGCAATATTTTCAAAGAAGCGCCTTAACTTATGCTATGGCTTTTAATTTAACAAATTTGCGTGGTATTACAAGACCCAATTTCATGCATTTTCTATTGTTGCTTTTCAATTCTGGGCCCCTGGTATTTGGTGAAAATGGCTGCACAGCAATTTCGGTTCAAATAGGTTTTCTGTTTCAATAAACATTTCCAACGGAATTATTGATAAAATTAGACGAGATTTCGAGATCTCACATTTTTCCTAAAATAAAAAATCAATTTGGATTGTATTCATAAAATTCTGTGTCGACTTTTGACGGATTGGACAAAAAATAAAGATCGAAAATTTAACTTTTATTTTTGTCTACATATTCCTATAAAATATTCATTCCATTTATTTAAATTTGCCCAGTAAAAATAATTTTATTTATTAAATAAAAAATAATTTTATATAAAAGTGTTTCATTTCGAAATTTGAAATTTCAATACTTTTTATCGAAAACATAACCTTTTCCATTGCCAACTGGAACACCTTCAAATATACTGTTGTCTAGGGGTTTGAATACATAAACACCATTTGCCAATTCTTGAATTCCTCCATTTCCTAGCTTATTACCATAACCACCCGAACGATCCAGATATATAGCCCTCAAGGGTACCACGCCATAGTATTTTTGATAATAAAAACCACCACCTCCTAGATTTTGTAATAATTGCTGGTGTTGCTGTTGCTGCAGATGTAGTTGTTGTTGGTAATAATTGTGATGATTAAAAGTGCGATCCTCGCGAGTAAGTGGCGGAAAGAGTCGAACTTCAGGTGAATTTAAATCGTTGGTTTTGGGTGGTGGAAGATTATTGCTCTCGGTGGCCATTAGATCGCCGACGGCTTCATCGGATAATGGCATTTCCCGGTTGCTAACCGGTAAGTAGGCTCGGCTCACTTCACAGGAGGCAAGGGCGGAGAGGCTGATTGCCATGAAGAATTGTAAAAAATTCTAGAAGAAAAAAAGTTGAATTTTTCGAATAAAAATTATTATTAAATAAATGTTGAATAGAGTTTAAATAATTAAATATTTTTATATAACAATATCCTACCATTGTTTTCTGTGTTGTTGCTTTAAATCTTCAAACGCTGTTGTCAATGATAATTTTTCTGGTTTGGTCATTGCTTTTATACACCTCACTTTGCCTAGCATGTGAATGCTTCATTTGGCCAAATGTTCGCTGACACACAGGAAATCAGAAAGATGTTCTTATCATATAATTTATGCATGTTTGAGATATTAATGCACTTGCATGCTGTTCTATGGGAACAAAACAAAAATTTTTAGCGATTTTTTTTTTGGAAAAATATAAGGATATCGAAAAAAAAATTAAAGGTACAAACAACCTCAAGCCAAGCATAATTTATTCGAAAATTTAAAAATTGCAATTCTTATGAATTTCGAACCGATATTTTAGGCACAATTGGGGTCAAACCTTGCACAACTTTTCCAGCGGATACCACATCAAATCTTACATTACAAGTTATCTGTAGCTACTTGACTTTAGCATTTCTTTAAATTGTATGCCAATTCAATATTCAAAAAAAAAGTTGTAAATTCGCCAGGGCCGATCTTTGAATACAATCCACCATTAAATATAATGACAGTGCAGTTTTTAAAATAAGACAGACATTTTGATTAAATGCAAAAAAAACTATTTTTTCAGTTTTTTATTATATTCAAAAAACAATTTCTATTAAATATAATATTTAAAAAAAATTTTGAATCTATTTTATATAATATTTTCAATTTAACGCTGCAGAAGAAAAAAAAAATAAAAGATGAAAAAATAAATACATTTTTTTTAAATAAAATAGAGATTTTTATTAAATTAAAAAAATGTTAAATTTTCAGAATTAGAATTTTTTTTTAAACATATTCGACTTTATTTAATTTTTGATTAAATGAAAAAAATATATATTTATTTATTATATTCAAATAAGAATTTTTATTAAATATAATTATAAAATATTTCGAACTTATTTTGCATATTATTTCCACTTTAACGCTGCAGAAAAAAAGATGAAATAAAAAAAACAATATAATGTCCTTCCAAATTTTAAAAATAAAACAGCAATTTTAATTAAATTAAAAAATGTTCAATTATTCAGTTTTCAAAATAGTTTTTCTATTTTTATTAAACATATATTTAATCAATATTTTTAATTTATTTTATATAGTGTTTCTAACTTAACGCTGCAGGAAGAAAAAGAAATTAACAAAAACATGTAACAAAATAATAAAATGCTATTCAAATTTTTGAAAAATAAAATAGAGATTTTGATTAAATTTAAAAAAAAAAAATAAATTTTGGGTTTTTTAATTTATTTTATTTGTTTATTTTTTTTGCATTTATTTCACATGTTCTTTCTAATTTACCGCTGCTGAAGAGAAAACATTAACTAATTAATTTTTTAAAAATAAAACTAGAATTTTAATTAAATAATAAAATAATTTTTTCGGTTTTTTATATTATATTCAAACAAAAAATTTTCATTAAAAATATATTTAAACAATATTTTCAATTTATTTTACATACTGTTTCCATTTTAACGCTGCAGAAAAAAAAACAAAAGATGAAAAAAATAAATATAACGTTATTCCAATTTCTTCTAAAAATAAAAAGACATTTTGATTAAATTAAAAAATGTTCAATTTCTCAGTTTTTTATTATATTCAAAGAACAATTTTTATTAAGCAAATATTTTGAATTTATTTTATATAGCGTATGTAACTTAACGCTGCAGAAGAAAAAAATTAACAAAAGATGAAATAAAAAAATATAATGTTATTCCAATTTTCAAAAATAAAGAAGACTTTTTAAAAATAACAAATAAAGAAATATAATATTATTCCAATTTTTAAATATAAAAAATAGATTTACATAAAAAAAAATTAAAAAATTTATAAATAATTAAAAAAGTTTTCAATTTCTCAGTTTTCTTTTTATTATTATTATTATTTTTATTTTATATTTAAACAATACTTTAAATTTATTTTATGAAAAGAATCTCACTTAATGCTGCAGAAGAAAAAAATAACAAAAAATAAAAAAAAAATAAATACAATGTTATTCCAATTTTTTAAAAATATTTTTTTTTTAAATAAATAATAAAAAATTAGTCTTTTAAAAATACATATTTTATTATTTATTTTATTTATTTTTATTTTTTTGTATTTTGAAGAAAAAAATTAACAAAGGATGAAATAAAAAAATGTAAATTTGAATTTATTTTATATTATTCCAATTTTTTAAAAATAAAATTCGCCTGGGCCAAAGTTTGAATACCATCCACCATTTGGAATGAATTTGGTAATTTCAAAAAAATAAAATCAGTTTAAAATTCCGTTCAAATTTTAAAAATACCGAATGTATGTGTACGACCACGTGGACTTGCATAGGCAACTTTTGTCATAAGCCTTTTACAATATTCAAATGCGAAATTTGAAAAAAAAAATCGGTGAATAATGTCGCTAAAATCATTAAAATACCGAATATCGGGGGTTACCTTTATATAGAGGCTATACGATGACGTCATGGGCTGTACTATCCATTACGAACTTCAAATACCAAATTTAAAACAATTCCGGTGAATAATGTCGCTAAAATCATCAAAATGCCGAATATCGGGAGGTACCGTTGAATGGGGGCTATACCAAAACGTGGCCCTACACGGCCCATTTTCAATACCAAAAGTCCTGCAGACATAATATACATTTGAGTAAAATTTTATCAATCTACTTAATTTCGTTCGGAAGCTAGTGTGATTTCCACAGACGGATAAACGGACGGACATCGCTAAATCGATATAGAATTTTACGCTGATTAAGAATATATATACTTTGTGGCGTCCAAAAATGTATATTTCGAGTTGGAGGGTATAAAATTCAATATTTTCTATGATCAAAATTGTTTTTCAAGTCATCTGTACTCATTTGTATGCCATCACTGTGAGCATTTTCTCAGTACTTAACATGAAACTGTTAACTAACAGAAATCATTTAATGGTAATCTTTAACAGGTGCTCCTTAAAGTATGCTAGATTTTGTGAACACTTTCATGTTGCAAACAAAAAATTATTATCACATTTCAAAGGTAGATGGCGGTTGCTATTCGAATTGTGGAATAGGCCGTTAAAGAAAATATAAATAATTATAACACATAATAACAGAATGTTTGTATTTAATTTAAATTGTCTCGTCATAACCAATATTTTTTTTAATGATGGTCCATAAAATGAATTTAATGGGTTTTTGAGAGTGGATAGAAAATGTCCATAAATTGAAAATTCATTCACCTTTTAAGCATTTGGACGATTTTAGTCTTATTTTGCAATCGATATAATTTTGTAGTTTGATTTATTTTTTTTTTGGAAAATTTTGAAATTCAAAAACATTGATTTAAGATTTTAGATTGAACAATCAAAAAAAAAAAAAAAAAATGTTTGGGAAAATAGGAAATTGCTTAGAGCCATAGTACTCTGTAGAAATTACGATTCGAAATTATTATTTTCGTAAATAAAATAATGTAATTTAATTTTCATTATTTTTTTATTAACATTGTGTTTTTTAATAAAACATACGTTTTTTTTTAATAATATTTGGAAAACATTTATACTAAAGGTTTAACATAGTCACAATTTCTGTATATGTGTATATATACTAAATATATAAAACCCACTCTTAATGAATAAATATCAGTGATGTTTTTGCTGCTGCTGTTATTTGTGATATGATTTCAGTTTTCAAGTTAAGGTTATGAGAAATATAGTTATAAGAAAATTCTCTTAAGATTAAGGTAAAAATTAACAAGGATTGAAAGAAAGAATGAAATATTATTTGAAAAGAGCAATTTGATTAATTAAAAAAAAAAAAAAATTTAAATTTTGGTTACAAAAAAAAAAAAAAAAAAAAAAAAAAATGTTGAAATGAAAACTATACAATGTAAAAATGATTAAAATTATCAAAAAGTAAGTTTAATATAATCAAGGAAATTAAAAATTTTATGATTTTTAACTAAATTAAATTTTTAACGCTGTAGATTAAAAAATTAACAAAAAATAAAAAAAAAACTGTTATTCCATTTTTTGAAAAAATAAAATAGGAATATTAAATTAAATAACAAATGTTAAATTTTTCATTTTTTATTATATTCGAAGAAAATTTTTTAATAAACAAATATTTAAAAAATATTTTTGAATCTATTTTATATTATGTTTCCAAAGCAACGCTACCGAAGAAAACATTTAACAAATGGTGAAATAAAAAATATATAATATTATTCATATGTTTGAAAAATAAAACAGAAATTTTGATTAAAAAATAACGTTGAATTTTTCAGTTTTTTTTTTTATTATATTCAAATTGATAAAAATTGTATCTAATATATAGTATATTTAACTTAATGCTGCAGAAGAAAAAAATTAACAAAAATTGAAATAGAAAAAATAAAAAAATAAAATAATGCAAAAAAAAAAAAAATAATAGATACAAAATGAAAAAAAACAATAAAAGAAAAAAATTATAAAATATGTAACTAAATAATAAAATGTTGTTCCAATTTTTTAAAATTAAAATAAACATTTTGATCAAATTAAAAAAAATGTTAATTTTTCGGTTTTTTATTATTTATTTTACATATTGTTTCTAACTTAACGCTGCTGATGTGAAAACATTAACTAATTATTTTTTTTTTAATAAAACAAGAATTTTAATTAAATTAAAAAAATCAATTTTTCGGTTTTTTATATTATATTCAAAGAAAAATGTTCATCAAAAATATATTTAAACAATATTTTGAATTTATTTTACATATTGTTTCCAATTAAATGCTGTAGAAGAAATATTAACAAAAGATGAAAACAAAAAATATATAGTTATTCTATTTTTTTTAAAAATAAAACAGTAATTTTGATTAAATTAAAAAAGTTCAATTTTTCAGATTTTTATTATATTCAAAGGACAATTTTTATTAAATATATATTAAAAAAAATATTAAAATAAAAAAATAACAAAATGTAAAATTAAAACAGGAATTTTAATTAAATTAAAAAAATTTCGATTTTTAGTTTTTTTTATTGTATTTGAAGAGCAAATTTTTATTAAACATATATTTAAACAATATTTTGAATTTTTTTATATAGTGTATCTAAAATAACGCTGCAGAAGAAAAAATTTAACAAAACTTGAAAAAAGAAATATAATGTTATTCCAATTTTTAAAAATAAATCAGGAGTTTAAATGAAATTAAAAAAAAGATTGTTCAATTTTCCTGTTTTTTTATTATCTTCAAAGAACAATTTGTTATTAACCATATATTTAAACAATATTTTGAATTTTTTTTTAAAAAATAACAAATCATATATAAATTTTAAATATAAAATATTTTAATTTAATTTCATATTTATCAATAAGAGAAAAATAGTAGTTAGATATGTATATGCTAAAAACTATACTTATGTATATGCATATGTATGTACATATGTTTCTTGAACAAACAATATTAATGTGATGTTTTAAGTGGATTTGTTTGTCTTGTTTTTTGTTTTTAATATTTTTCAATATAATACAAAACGAATGTCTTATAATAAAATAATAAGATTCTAAGACTATAAGAAAAAAATATTTGCAAAAAGAAAAAAATACAATAAAATATAAAACAAAAAAGAAATTAAAAAATAATAATAAACTTAACGAAATTGGGGGTTATTTTAATTAAAACGAATTCTCTTTTTTGTTTGAAAGATATTTTTTGGGTCATCTAAACAAAGAGATATTGTCTTGTCTTTTTTGTAGCTTGGCATTATTGGGGGTTGGGGGAGGAGTAAGGGGTAATATTTTATTTTTATGAATGTTATCAAAACACTTGTTTATATTTCAAATATTTCATTATTAAAATTTGTTTTTTAACTTAAATAAATAACAATATTTTTTTTTCTGATGTCTTTGATTTCAATTGTCAAATTTGGAAAATGAAAAGAAAAGGTTAATCAAGGTAGGATAGGAGAAGGTTTTCAAAAAGGGAAATCATATTAAATAATTAAAATTATTTATTGACTTTGTAAAATGGTCCTTTTCCATTTTTTTTGTAAATAATAATAAAAAGTAATAAAGTTGAAAAAAAAAAAATAGATTTTAGTATCAAAGTGTGTAGAAAATAAAGGCAGAGTTTCATCAGCTTTTTTTTTTTGAAGAAAAATTATTTGCTTTCCATGGTTTACAGTCTCATGCCATGATATTTGGCAAAGGATTTGGAAAGACAGAAGGCCAAGAAAATAACCAAAAGATGGATGATGCCCGCACCGGCCAGAACGCCAATAATAATTTCACGATGTATGATGATCCAGTCGGTGAAGGTTTCATAGCAGCCCTGGAAAAAAAGAACAAACAAAAATCATTTTTTAATTAAATTTTTAAATTAAAAATATTTAAAAAAATAGAACAAATCTGGAGTGGAAAAGACATTCACGGGGTGAGATAAAAAAATTGCAACCAAATTAGGACTGCTGTCATTTCTAAGCCACTCGTCCGACAGCTGTTAAAATTATTCTAGTGATAGCTCATAATGTTGTTTACAAGCGTACAAAAGCATTTTGGCGAGAATTTTCTCAAAAAAAAATATTCACGGTGGAATTCAAGGGTGATACGGGTGATTTCTTTATATTTGGCTGGGAAACCACAAGTGGCTATCGTTGGAGGAATCCAGAATTTAAATGTGGATAAATCTTTTGTGTCTCGTACCATTGCTCCTTACCGATTGTGTGATACTGAAAAGCAACATCAGCAGAAATGGTTCGAAAAGTAAAGAAGCGACTTGGTCGAAACCTGCGTCGCAGTGGCCGAAAAAATGGCTCGTGAGCTGAACATATCGCAATATTCCATTCGGCAAACATTGAAAAATTAGCTGGGGGTAAAGCCATTGAAATTCCAAAAAGTTCTTAGGAAAAAAATAGACTCAAAAGAGCTAAAGAGTTGCTTCGCTTGGCCGAGGAATGGGTCAAAATACCGCAGAACAACATTCGGGCAGCGTGTGACGGCTTCATTGGCCGTTTGAAGGCCATACTTCGTGCCAAAGGTGACCAATTTGAACAAATCGCAACTTATTTTAAAATTTGATGATATTTCCGACATTTTTTGCTTTCGCTGAATAAAATTAACAAAAAAAGAAAAAAAAAAAATGTAAAAATTATGGCGTTTGACGTTTGTTGCAGTTTTTTATCACACCCTGTAGATTACATTTCATCCAACCACCCATTTTTTTTTATTTTCCTCCCCCAAGATTCTTACCTTCATGTAGAAACTGTTTGCCTCACTGGGATTTGTCACACAGAACTCATCTTCAGGTATCAAATTCTTGATATCCTTCAAACGACAGCAGGCCTCCGGTATGGTGCGATTACCCTTGCTGGTCAACCACGAAGGCGATTGTTCAAAATCACGATAATCGACGACACCACAACAGCCGAAGGTTGTCATCATTTGGTTCCACATCAGGGTCACGGCATCGGTGTGTTCAGAGCTGGTGTAGTATTTGGTAATGGTCGATTGTAAAAAGCCTTTACTTTCGTTGCGGGCCTGGGGAGATGGAAATAATTAACAAAAAAAATGAAGAAAATTAAATATTACATCAAATCTAAATGTTGTATTGCAATCGCTGCAATACAACAAATAACAAAATTATCTATAATTATTGAAATTTTTGTTCATACCGTTTCTTTGTAGAAAGCCGCCAAGCCACCGGCAACAATTTCGGCGATGAGCAACAAAATCATAAAGACTCCATACTGAAATGGGAAAAAATAAAAGGAAATTTAAAAAAAGTTCATAATAAAATATTAAATGTTTTAAAATCCAACTATAGGTGCCAAAATACATTAAAAGTCTGAATCATACCCAAACATCAGAAATTTAAAAAAATATTAAAAACAAATTTTAGGGTTAAAATCGTACTTCATGTGAATTTATGCAAAATTCTCCTATAAAACATCATTTTAGAAGGATGACTTCAAAAACAAAAGTATTCCCCATCAAATTTCACTATGGGTCACCAAAGAAAAGATATCTCTATTTCCATTAAATATCAAGAAAATATATGCAAAATACTCGGTTTGTATATAAAAACCCCCAGATAACATTTGTTTCCTAGGCAAAGCTTTCTTAATCGTTGCATACTTTTAGGCGTATATGAGAAAAGTGTCATTTTCACCCTTTTTTTCAAAAAATGATCTGTAACTCCATATAAACGGCATCGTAGCAAGTCAATATTTTTAACAAAATTATTTGTCACAAAAATTCTACTATAGGTCCCAGAATATAAGAAAAGTTTAAATCTTACTTCAACGGCAGGAATTCCTAAATACATAAAAAAAATCATATTGGGGTTAAAATCGTACTTCATGTGAATTTATGTAAAATTCTCCTACAAAATACCATTTTAGAAGGAGGACATTAAAGGCAAAAATATTCTCCATCACTATAGGTCATCAAAGAAGAGTAATCTCTATTTCCATTATATATCAAGAAAATATTTGCATCAATTTAGCCAAAAAATGCGATATTTCCATTTTTTTTAATCAGTTTTATCTCGGCCATTTTTCGAGTTGATGCATGAAAGTTGTGTAAAATTTTGTTTTAGGCGGAAAGTGTTAAAGGAACAAATATTCTACACAAAATTTCCTAATCTCAGAATAAATAATATGTCTAGGTTTAATAGGTTTTAAGAAAAGTACATTCGTAATTTCAATATTTACAAGAAAAAAATATGTGTTTACCATTGCACCGATAAATTAACAGGTTTCCATTGTAAGTCAAAATCTCCCTCAACACTTGATTGTTTGGCGAGGAATATTCTATACAAAATTTCACTATGAATCTCAAAATAAACCATATGTCTGGGTTTAATAGCTTTTAAGAAAAATAGATTCCAAATTTATATACTACAAGTAAAAATTATGTGTTTTTACGCTTTTAAACCTTAATTAATACGTTTCCATTCTAAGTTAAAATCTCCCTCAAAAAGTATCAAAGGGAGGAATATTCTACACAAAATTTTACTATAAATCTCAGAATAAACCATATGTCTAGGTTTAATAGGTTTTAAGAAAAATACATTCCAAATTTATATATTACACGTAAAAATTATGCGTTTACGTTTTTACGGTTTAATTAACACTTTTCCATTATAAGTCAAAATCTCCCTCAAAACTTAATAGTTTGGAGAAAGTGTCAAAGGGAGGAATATTCTAAACAAAATTTCACCACTAATCTCAGAATACACCATATGTCTAGGTCTAATAGGTTATAAGAAAAATACATTCGAAATTTATATATTACAAGTCAAAAGTATGTGTTTACGTTTTTACGGCTTAATTAACACTTTTCCATTATAAGTTAAAATCTCCCTCAAAACTTAATTGTTTGGCTAAAGTGTCAAAGGATGCAATATTCTACACAAAATTTCACTATGAATCTCAGAATAAACCATATGTCTGGGTTTAATAGGCTTTAAGAAAAATAAATTCCTAATTTATATATTAAATGTAAAAATTATGCGCTTACGTTTTTCACGGCAAAATTAACACGTTTCCATTCTAAGTCGAAATCTCCCTCAAAACTTTATTGTTTGCGGAAAGTGTCAAAGGGAGGAATATTCTGCACAAAATTTTACTACTAATCTCAGAATAAATCATATGTCTGGGTTCAATAGGTTTTAAGAAAAATACATTCCAAATTTATATATTTTAAGTAAAAATTATGTGTACGTTTTTCACGGATAAATTAAAAGGTTTCCATTGTAAATTAAAATCTCCCTCAAAATTTGATTGTTTGTCAAAAGTGTCAAAGAGAGGAATATTCTGCACAAAATTTCACTACTAATCTCAGTATAAACCATATGCCTAAGTTTAATAGGTTTTAGGAAAAATACATTCCAAATTTATATATTACAAGTAAACATTATGCGTTTACGTTTTTACCGCTAAATTAACACGTTTTCATTCAAAGTCAAAATCTCCCACAAAACTTGATTGTTTAGGGGAAGTGTCAAAGGGAGGAATATTCTGCACAAAAAATCACTAAAAATCTCAGAACAAACCATATACCTAGGTGTAAGGGTTTCTAAGAAAATTACATTCGAATTTTATACTACTTTTTCATCTCTCATGATCTCCCTTAATACTGCATAATTTGGGGAAATTGCCAAAGGAAGAATTATTCTACATAAAATTTCATCATGAGTCTCTGAACAAAAGAATTTGGTATACTTAATATGTACCATAAAAAAATATCATCAATTTTGGTTTATAACAAGTTAAAAAGTTTCAGTCGTTTTTGCCGACAGATGTATACCCTTAGTCAATGTTCCGTTATTTACATATATTTTCACTTCTGTTATGATTATTCAAATCGTTGACCCTCTATGGAGTAGGTTCCAAAAGAATCGACCAATATTGTAAATTTCGTATCTGACCTAAGCCGGATATAAATGTTACAACGTGTCAGATGTGGACTATACTGACTACTTTATTCACTGGACATGAGATAAGTAATACTTTTTGGAAAATGTTGACATTTGCGTGAGCTACCAGAAATAGTGGATCCAAGTATTTCGCCTCATCTGATACTGAAAAAATTGAAATGTGTAAAATTACAAGAAAATCAAACATTTATTTGCAACTTTATGGGAATGAGTGATTTCTAATCAAAATTTTAACCTTTTGTGAGGAAGGTACGTGAAGGTCGAGTGGGCTGGCAGATTTCATATTTACATCAGATATAATTATTAAAAATGTGACCAATGTTTTTTGTGGGGAGGGGGGGGGGGGAGTTACCATAAGGGGTGGGCGAATATCTGTAATCTTTACACCATATCTTGTGTTAGTAAAAATATTAAAATATGCGAAGTTTAGATTGAATCAGATGTTTATTTCTCATTCTATGAAAGATATAATTATTCAAAATTTTTACCCTTTGTTGGTGAGGTGCCAGAAGGGCTTCGCAGATATATATCATCTTCACAACAGATCCTGTGTTAGCAAAAATGTTTGTGGAAATTTGAAGAGAGTTGAAGTCTTATTTCGCTTTCTATGAGCGGTTTGTTTTTCAAAATCTTGAACCCTATCTGGGGGAGGTAACAGAAAAAATTGTCCGATCTCTACCATTTTTATAACATATCTTGTGTTGATGGAAATATTGAGATGCACCAAGTCTGAATGGAATCGGATGTTAATTTCGGGTTTTATGAGCTCCATTGATATTCAAAATTTTGACTCTTTGTGTGGGAGGTGGACCAATATATCCCAACTTCACAGCAGATCTTGTGTTAGCAGAAATAATGGGATGTGTGATATATGAAAAGAATCCGATGCTTATTTAGGATTTTATAATAGTTTTGGTTATTCAAAACTTTGACCCTTTGTGGGAGAGGTACCAGAAGAAATGGTCCAATATCTACCATCTTTATAACAGATCTTATGCTGATAGAAATACTGAGATGTGGCAAGTCTGAATGGAATCGGATGTTAATTTCGCGTTTTATGAGCTTCAGAAATAATTAAAATGTTGACACTCTGTGTGCGAGGAACCAGAAGGAGGGGACCGATATATTCCATCTTCACATTAGACCTTGTTTTAATACAAATATTGTGATTTGTATAATTTGAAGAAGGTCGAACTCTTACATCACATTTTATAAGATTTATAATTATTCAAAATTTTGATCCTTTGTGGGAGAAGCACTTAATGGAGTGGACCGATATTATCCATTTTTGCACCTGACGGAGAACTGAGGCAAATATTAGGATTCGCAAAGTTGGAGGCAAATCGGATAATTGCTTCTCTTTCTGTGCAGAAAATATTTTTTTTTTTGAAAATTTCCACCATTTGTGGGGGTGGTACCAGAATGAGTGGATCGATATACCCCATCTTGACAGCAGACCTTGGATTAACAAAAATATTGTGATGTGTGTAATTTGAAGACAATCGGACTCTTACATTACATTTTATAAGAGTTATTATTATTCAAAATGTGGACCCTATGTGGGAGAGGTACTTGATGAAGTGTCCCGATATTGTCCATTTTCGTACCTGACCTAGCACTGACGCAAATATTAGGATATGCAAAGTTGTAATAAAATCGGATTATCGATTCTCTTTCTGTGCAGAAAATATTTTTTTTTGAAAAATTCTACCTTTTGTGGAGGAGGTACCAGAAAGAGTGGATCGATTTTGCCCATCTCCGAACTCGATCTAATTTTGACAATAATATTACGATGTACCAAGTTTGGATCAAATCGGATTCTCCCTTCGAGAATTATCGTGCGTACCAGCCAGACAGACGGGCATCGCTAGATCGACTCCAAATGTCCTGAAACGGATTTGGTCCAAAGAGACCGTATCAAATGATATATACCCCTCTGTGGCCATATGGCTGAGGGTTTAATAAACAATCGCTACAAATTCTGGACTTTTAAAATCTTAAAAATAAATTGATTTCCAAAATATTATAATTTCTTTGAAAATGTTTTCTCGACACGTAGGTAACTTTGATGGCATGAATTCTTAAATATTTTAAAATGGCCATAACTCCTTAAAGATTGAGTTTTCGGCGTTTTTAGCTATTATTTGTGATCATTTTTTCAAATATGAATTTGTTGAATTTTAAAATGGCCATAACTCCTTAAATATTGAGTTTTCGGCGTTTTTAGCTATTATTTGGGACCTCTTTTTAAGGCATGAATTCTTAAATATTTAAAAATGACCATAACTCCTTAAAGATTGAGTTTTCGGCGTTTTTAGCACTTTTTCAAGCATGAATTTGTTGATATTTTAAAATGGCCATAACTCCTTAAATATTGAATTCCTTAATATTTTAAAATGGCAATAACTCCTTATTATCCTTATTATTATGACCCAAAAATACCAATTTTTAGACAAATCAGTGAAAAAATGTGGCAAAAACTATCAAAATACCGAATATCGGGAGGTACCGTTATATGGGGACTATACCAGAACGTGGACCTATACATGCAATGTTTTGCCACACGCACAGGGACCCGTTATGACCAACAAATACCAATTTTCAGACAAATCCGTGAAAAAATGTGACATAAATCATCAAAATATCGAATATCGGGAGGTACCGTTATATGGGGACTATACCAGAACGTGGACCGATATATCTTATTTTCAATACCAACCATCCTAGACACAATACAAATTGTTCTACTAAATTTTGGCGCTCTACGTCAAATAATGTGGGCTGTATCGTGATTTCAACAGACAGGCGGACAGACAGACTTACAGTTAAATCGACTTAGAATTTTACGCTGATTATGAATATATATACTTTATGGGGTCTACGACGAATATTTAAGGATGTTACAAACGGAATGACAATGTTAATATACCCTCCTTTCCAAGGTGGAGGGTATAAAAATCCTGCTTCAATATATCCAGCCTTTGGAGTGACGCTTTCCCACCCCTTAATTTTAAATGTCCAATAATATTTTATATACTTCACACTACGACCCGGAGTTTCGAACCAGTTCCCGTTCCCACAGGCTAGAGGTGGCTATTGAAATATTGGCGCTGAAATTGGTGCCTAATCTTGTCGTTTTTTTTTTCGACAGATGTCGCAACAGAATCGATTGCAGATAATTACCAAAATTGGATAACCAATCTAAACACAAAAAAACCCCCACAACAACAGCAATAACAACAACAACAACAAAAGCCTGAAACCCAAATGGAAATGGAAACTTGTTTGGTAAATATTACATGCACATGCAAGGCAACAGCAACAAAAACAACAACAACAACAAAGCTAACGGCAACAATGTGAGCAGCGGCGCGTATGCAACTGGAAGAAATCAAGCAAATCGAAATACAAAAAAAAAAAAAAAAACAAAAATCAACAAAAAAAAAAAAAAAAGCAACAAAAATAATAACAACTAATGGCAATAATGAATAAAATCAACAAAAGTAACGACAACAACAACAACATCAACAACAAATGCGAAGAGTTTGATCCCTCGCAAGGTAAGCATAATTAATGTCTCACTGACTCGCAGAGAAACCGTGAGAGATGGAGAGAGAGAGAGGTGAAGTGGCATGGAGTCTAACTTGAATTTTTTAATGGGTTTGGCATTTGGTTCTGCGGCTGGTGCATGGGCTGTGCGGACCAAACCGTTGCTAACCCAAACGAACCAACTACGAACTCCAATGATTGGTTGGTCAACATCGCTCAGCGACAGAAAACGCAACAACGGCTGCCAAGAGTTGACAATGGCAGCAACAAAAAAACAAAACATTAACACCCCACTCACTCAGATCAGGTTGTCAGTCAGTCTGTCGCATCATCAAAAATAAATCAAAACAGGTGAAGTCCCATTCATCCATCCATCCGCTGCCCAGATGGATGAACGCCATGGAAAAAGTCGACCCGACACAAAAACGTTTGCTACCGCATTGTTACGTTTTGCATTGAAACAGATGCCGATTTGAAAGGTTTGTTGTTGTTGCGGTTTTTAATGTTTTAGATAGTTCACATAAATCGCGAGATAAAACATATCTGAGAGAGTTTAGACATCCAAACGTTTTGCGTCATAAGCGCCTAACAAATTGTAGCAAAAACTGGGTGAAATTTAGAGGCATTGCAGGGTTTCAGCATTTTTACGCTTTTTTGCCGGCAAAGATTTTGCAAACCGGGAAGATTTTTCGTGAGAGGCTATTTTAATAAAAATACGAATGGTAATGTCATAAATAAGACCTGGAGATCTTTTATTGTCCATGGAAGACAGGGAGATAATTTATTATTCATAAAGGACCTGGAGGTCTTCTATAGCCCCTAGAGGAGCTGAAGGTCCTTTATGGCCCTTAGGAGAGCGGAAGCTCTTCTGTGGTTCCTAGAAGAGCTGGAGGTTTTCTGTGGTTCCTCATAGAAGAGCTGGAGGTCTTCTATGGTCCCATAGAAGAGCTGGAGGTCTTCTATGGTCCCATAGAAGAGCTGGAGGTCTTCTATGGTCCCATAGAAGAGCTGGAGGTCTTCTATGGTCCCATAGAATAGCTGGAGGTCTTCTATGGTCCCATAGAAGAGCTGGAGGTCTTCTATGGTCCCATAGAAGAGCTGGAGGTCTTCTATGGTCCCATAGAAGAGCTGGAGGTCTTCTATGGTCCCATAGAAGAGCTGGAGGTCTTCTATGGTCCCATAGAAGAGCTGGAGGTCTTCTATGGCACATAGAAGAGCTGGAGGTCTTCTATGGCACATAGAAGAGCTGGAGGTCTTCTATGGCACATAGAAGAGCTGGAGGTCTTCTATGGCACATAGAAGAGCTGGAGGTCTTCTATGGCACATAGAAGAGCTGAAGGTCTTCCAATGTCCATAGAAGAGCTGCAGGTCTTCCAATGTCCATAGAAGAGCTGGAGGTCTTCTATTGTCCATAGAAGAGCTGAAGGTCTTCCAATGTCCATGGAATAGCTGGAGGTCTTCTTTTGTCCATAGAAGAGCCGGTGGTCTTCTATTGTCCATAGAAGAGCCGGTGGTCTTCTATTGTCCATAGAAGAGCTGGAGGTCTTCTATGCTCCCATAGAAGAGCTGGAGGTCTTCTATGCTCCCATAGAAGAGCTGGAGGTCTTCTATGCTCCCATAGAAGAGCTGGAGGTCTTCTATGGTCCCCAGAAGAGGTATAGGTTTTCTATGGTCCCCAGAAGAGCTATAGGTCTTCTATGGTCCCCAGAGGAGCTGTAGGTCTTTTAGTGTCTCTAGAAGAGCTGTAGGTCTTCTAGGGTCTCTAGAAAAGCTGTAGGTCTTCCAGCGTCTCTAGAAAAGCTGTAGGTCTTCCAGCGTCTCTAGAAGAGCTGTAGGTCTTCTAGCGTCTCTAGAAGAGCTGTAGGTCTTCTAGCGTGTCTAGAAGAGCTGTAGGTCTTCTAGCGTCTCTAGAAGAGCTGTAGGTCTTCTAGCGTCTCTAGAAGAGCTGTAGGTCTTCTAGCGTCTCTAGAAGAGCTGTAGGTCTTCTAGCGTCTCTAGAAGAGCTGTAGGTCTTCTAGCGTCTCTAGAAGAGCTGTAGGTCTTCTAGCGTGTCTAGAAGAGCTGTAGGTCTTCTAGCGTCTCTAGAAGAGCTGTAGGTCTTCTAGCGTCTCTAGAAGAGCTGTAGGTCTTCTAGCGTCTCTAGAAGAGCTGTAGGTCTTCTTGGGTATCTAGAAGAGCTGTAGGTCTTCTAGCGTCTCTAGAAGAGCTGTAGGTCTTCTTGGGTATCTAGAATATCTGTAAGTCTTCTAGGGCCTCTAGAAGAGCTATGGGTCTTCAAGGGTCTCTAAAAGAGCTGTAGGTCTTCTAGGGTCTCTAGAAGAGCTGTAGGTCTTCTAGGGTTTCTAGAAGAGCTGTGGGTCTTCTAGGGTTTCTAGAAGAGCTGTGGGTCTTCTAGGGTTTCTAGAAGAGCTGTGTGTCTTCTAGGGTTTCTAGAAGAGCTGTGGGTCTTCTAGGTTCCCTAGAAGAGCTGTAGGTCTTCTAGCGTCTCTAGATGAGCTGTAGGTCTTCTAGGGTATCTAGAAGAGCTGTGGGTCTTCTAGGGTCTCTAGAAGAGCTGTAGGCCCTCTAGGGTCCTCAGAAGAGCTGTGGGTCTTCTATGGTCCCTAGAAGAACCTCAAGTAGTCTACTATGGGTTTTTCTGAAGGTCTCGGTATGTATGTGTGTGATTGTCATCGAAGTGCTATACTTGTGTTTTTATTTACCTGTCAAAAAGTCAAAGTTGTAAATTTATATTGGCACTGACCACTAACTATCCATTGGCAAATGTTGGGCGAAAGACTTTGTAGTTTGTTACCAGGAGAAAGTTTGCCTTTGAAGAGAGAAATAAAAAACAACAAATAGCAACAGCAACAACAACAACACTGAGGTGTTAACACATTTTATGTTGTAAAGCCTTGTCGACGTGCACTGTCGATAAGTTTTAGTGCCCGTCAAGTGACACTGCCGGAACGTATGGTGATGCATTTATTTGTGGAACATGGGTTTGGCGATTGGAGCATGCCAAGCAACTCGTATGCGGAATGCAAAGTCTGACAACATAAAATGCAGACAATGACAACGAATTATGGCAGAACGATCTTTTAATTAAAAAGTCTAATAAAAATTGAAATATTCGATTTTATTGTTGAATTTCAAATTGGCGACCTTTCGCAAAAAAAAAAAAAAAAAAAACACTTTGATGTTCGAACTTTGAATTTTAAAAATTAATTAATTTTTTTCCACTGAATTCTCAAAGAGAATTTCAATGTTGCATCAACCTTCAAAATACTCAATCACGTAGCAGTGGAAAAATAGTTCCATGCCAGTTGTTAGGTGACCCATAAAAATGAGTTTAAATAAATATTCCAAAAAAAAAAAAGGAAAAAAATCAAAACACCATTCAAAACTCAAAGCAATAGACAAAGAACAGTATTTTGTTGTCCCAAAACTGCGAATAGCTTTTTTTTAATATGCGTATCATGAACTGAAATGACGTGCTGGTAGCCAGGCCAGCCTGTGTTGTGTGGGTGCAGGGGGGATTGGGGGTGTAGATGTTGGAAAGAATAAATTAAATCGCAACATAGAAAAATGCCACTACAAAATCTGTTAAATCACAGCCCAACTAGGCCTCGACTCACAGCAGAATTTAAAGTTATGTGTGGTCACCACCATCGTCTGTCATACAACCTGCCTGCCTGCCTGACAAACCGCCCATAACAAACATATTTACATATTCCGTGTTTCATTTGCAGATATTTGACAGCAACCCAGATTCTGTAGACTCGATGACCGGAGAATTTTAAAATTCACTGTCGCAATGGTTTTGTAATGAAAATCCATTTTAATACCAGGTCGCATTTATTTCAAAATTATATTGAAAATTTTAAATTCTATAAATTTTTTTTGAGATGTCCTCAAGACGAAAACACCTTAAAAAGTATATTTTTTCTATGGAAGGTATGTAGGAGGCCTTTTATATAAGAAAGACTTGTGGATGAATTTTTATGTGTGAAAAACCTGTACGAGGTATTCTATGTCAAGAGGACCATTAGGATGTCCTCTGTTTATAAAAAAGTCCTCCTCTACATATAGGATCTGTTTGAGGTTTTCTAAGGGAAGATCTGTTGTAGGAAATCTTCTAGGAAGACCTAAGAAAAAGGTCAAAGATAATGTTTTTTAAAAAATAAGCTCAGGTGGACATTGGAAAACAAGGTTTTGCCGACAGATGTATACACTCAGCCAATGTTCGATTATTTAAATATATTTTGACTTCCGTTATTATTATTATTATTCAAATTGTTGACCCTCTATGGAGAAGTTTCCGAAAAAATAGGCAATTATTATCCATTTCGTATCGGACCTAAATAAATATGATATAAATATTGTGAGATTTGCGATAGTTTTTAGAAAATGTTAAAATGTGCGTGAGGTACGAGATATAGTCGACCGAAGAATTCCATTTTTATACTCCATCTAATACAGATAAAAATATTGGTATGGACTAAATTACAAGAAAATCGAACATTTATATCCAATTCCATATTCACCTCAGGTTTCTGGTTGAGAGAAATGTTTAGTTGTAAAGAATCACTGACTTGTTCCGGAAGCTATGACAGATATAAGTATTGGAAATTGTAACCATTTGCGTGTGAGGTACCAGAAGGGGTTCGCAGATATATATAATCTTCGCAACAGATCTTGTGTTAGCAAAAATGATTGGATGGAAGAGAGTTGGATGCATATTTCGCTTTCTCATTAGCGTTTTGTTTATCAAAATTTGGAACCCTGTAGGGGAGGTACCAGAAGAGATGATCCGATCAGTACCATATTTATAACAGACCGTGGGTTGATGGTAATAGAGATGTACCAAGTCTGAATGGAATCGGATGTTAATTTCGCGCTTTATGGATATTCAAAATGTTAACTCCTTTTTGGGGGAGTGAACCGATATTGCCCATCTCCGAACTCGATCTAAGTTTGACAATAACATTACGATGTACCAAGTTTAAATCAAATCGGATACTCTCTTCGAGAGTTATCGTGCGTAAAAACCCAAATTTATTGTTTTTTTTTTTTAAATTCGCGTTTATTAGTCTCTTGGTCCTTAAAAAACAGAATATAAAAAAACGATCGGATGCTCTTTGAAAAATATTCTCTAGAAAATTAAAGTTTGACTACCTTTTTCTTCTTGAAAAAATGTTCCTTCAAAATCCACTATTGTTGGTGAGATGGTCTTTTAAAAAATATACTTCAAAAATCCACGTTTGTTAGTCGGATGGTGCTTGAAAAGATATTCTGTAAAAAATCCAAATTTGTTGGTCGGATGATCCAAAAAATCCTTGACAAAAATTCAACGTTTATTTGTCGGATTGTGCTTTAAAAAAATATTCTTATATATATTCTTTTATTGGTCGGATGGTCCTTTAAAAATATTCTTTTATTGGTCGGATGGTCCTTTAAAAATATTCTTTTATTGGTCGGATGGTCCTCGAAAAATATTTTTAAAAAAATCCACGGTTTTTAGGTCTGATAGTCCTAAAAAATATTCTTTAAAAAATCCACGTTTATTGGTCGGATGGTCTTTGGAAAAATACTCTTTAAAAAATCCACGGTTATTGGTCGGTTGGTCCTTGGAAAAATATTCTTTAAAAAATCCACTTTTATTGGTCGGTTGGTCCTTGGAAAAATATTCGTTAAAAAATCCAGGTTTATTGGTCTGATGGTCCTTGAAAAACATTCTTTTAAAAAAATCCACGTTTATTGGTCGAAAAAATATTTTTTTTGGTCCTTGAAAAAATATTTCTTAAAAACCCACATTTGTTGGTGGGATGGTCCTTTATAAAACAACATTTTTGATGGTCCTTTAAAAATTATTCTACAAAAAAACACTTTTGTTGGAAGGATGATCCAAAAAAATCTATTTTAAAAATTCCAAGTTTACTGGTCGAATGGCCATTGCAAAAATTTTCTTTAAGAAATCTTTATTTATTAGTCGTTGAAGAAATCTTGATTATTTGTCAATTGATCCTTTAAAATAAACATACAAAAATCACGCTTTTTGGTTGAAAGGTCCTTGAAAAGATATTCCTCAGAAAATCCCCGACAATTGTCCACTCGTCGTCGTCAAAAAAAAAAATAAAAAAAATAAAAATAAATAAATAATAATAATAATAATTATAAAATAAAAATATTTAAAAAATCTTCGATTATTGGTCAAATTACTCTTGAAAAATATCCTTTAAAATATTCCTGTGTCTTGGTCAGATGGTCTTAGAGAAATAGTTTTTTAAAAATCCTTCATGAAATTTCACTTTAAATAATCCACATCCCCCTTGTTGGTCGGATGATACTTTTAAAAAATATTCCATCAAAATCCTTGAAAATATTCTTAAAAATCTACGAATCCAGATGATCATCGTTAAAAAAATATATTTTTTTTAAATCATCTCGTTTGTTGGTATTGTAGCCCTTGAAAAATATTCTTTAAAAAATCTAAGTTTAAGTCTAAGTCCTATAAAAAATACTCTTTAAAATTACCCGTATGAATAGTCCCCCAGAAAATATTCTTTAAAAATCCCCGATGTCAAAAACCAATGTTTTTAAAAAATCTTGATTATTTTTCAATTGTTCCTTTTAAAATAATAGTAAAAAACCACAAAAAAATATATTTTTTTAAATCCACGTTTAATTCTTCTTTGGTCCTCGAAAAAATATATTTTTTTTAAATCCACGTTTAATTCTTCTTTGGTTCTCGAAAAAATATTAAAAAAATATTAAAAAAAAAACCACGTTTATTTGTCCTTTGGTCCTCGAAAAAATATTTAAAAAAACACGTTAACTTGTCCTTTGGTCTTTGAATATTATTTAAAAAATCCAACTTTATTGGGCGGATGGTCCTTGGAAAAATGTTCCTTAAAACATCCACGTTTATTGGTCGGATGGTCCTCGAAAAAATATTTTATAAAAATCCACGTTTATTGATTGGAAGGTCCTTGAAAAAATATTTAAAATTCGACGTTTGTTGGTTGAATGACCCTTTAAAAATACTCTTTAAAAAATACCCGCATAAATAGTCCTCCAGAAAATGTTAATTAAAAAATCTCCGTTTATTGATCTTTGAAAAATATTCTTTAACAAATCTTAATTATTTGTCAATTATTCCTATAAAACAATAATAAAACAATGCACGTTTATTGGTCGGATGGTCCTTGGAAAAATATTCGTAAAATCCCCGAAAATTGTCCACTCGTCATCGAAAAAAAAATATTTAAAAAATAGGCGATCATTGGTCGTTAAATAACCCTTGAATAATAGCCTTTAAAATATTCCTGCTTACTGATCGGATGGTCCTTGAAAAATAATTCTGAAAAAATCTTAGTTTCTTGTTTAAAACCTCGTTTATTAGCCAGATCGTCTGTAAATAAATATTCCTTAAAAATTCACTATTTTTCGTGAAATGACCTCTTTAAATGGTCTCCAAAAAATTCAGTATTGTTGGACGGATGTTTCTTCTAAAAATATTATTTTTAAAATCCTTAAATATTGGTTAGTTTGTCCTTGGAAATATTCTTTAAAATCCACAATTGTTGGTCGGATGGTCTTCGAAAAAATGTTCTTCAAAAAAATCCAAATATTTTGGGTTCTTGAATAAACCTCGGAAGCCCGCTTCACTTTTAATTTTTTTTATTTCATAATTAAGACAAATCTGGACTTCCGGTCTAGAAGACTCATGTAATCTTCATTAAATTGAGAATTTTATCCGAAATAAAATCAAATTGGTATCTCTACATTAAATAGACAATATGTGATTTTGATTCGTATCGGCATTTGCGTGACAAAAACACTTTACGATTTCACGATTTTATCACGCCTCCATCATAGAAATATACCCCAGATATTACATATGTATGTACATATCAACAGGTCGTATGTATGAGGGTTTGTTTTCTTTTCGAAAAATATGAATTTCAATTGAAAGTCATAAAACAAATAAAAAATAGACATCATCGTCGTCATCATTCCTGCATGACATGAAGTGAAATGAAATTAAATGGAATAACAAAAAAAGAGGAACAATGATAAAAAATAATAATAAAAAATACAAATTAACTACATTTTTTATGAGAGCTGCCGTGTGTGGATGGATGGCTGTTAATTTATGCACCAAACTGACGACAACAACAACAATAAATAAAAGTAATAATAAAACGAAACATGAAAGTGAAAATTGTTCACTTGTTGTGTGTGTAACTTCTCTAAGCAGAGTCGCGTGTATGTCCGAATAATAATGGAAGACACAGCCGAGACATTGCCGTGATCAACCAACCACTCCACTGGCTGGCTGGCTGGCTGACTGACCACCGACAACAAAGATACTCATAAAACTTTCAACTGGCATTTCATTTGACATTTGTCAGCAGCAGCAGCAGCCGCACTAGCGTAGCAGTCGAACATCTGCCATAAACATATTTTGTTTATCTTTCGAATGCGTAAATTAATTAAACAAATTATGCATTTAGGTTGGTTGTTTGTTTGTTGGTAGATGTTTTGTTGTTGTTGTTGTTCATGCTCTTCTGGTTTGTGTAATGTCGCCAGTCAGCCAATCATCGTTTTAATTGAAGCTGCATTTTTGTGTTGTTTTTATTTGAAAACGGAAATCTATGGCAAATATTAATGGTTAAATGGCAGATGAAGTGTTCGGCAGAGAAACGTGTTATTACATTTTATAAGAGTTGAAAACAAAAAATCGAAGAAGTACGCAACAATGTATATTCATAGATTCAGGAACCCTCAGATATGCCAAAGAATATTTTTTCAAGGACCGACCGACGAATAGGATTTCTTAAATATTTTTTCAATGACTTTTAACGGCTTCATATAGAACCCTAGAAAACAACAATGAACGATTGCCAGAGAAACTTGTTATTACATTTCGTAAGAGTTGGAAAAAATCGAAGAAGTACGCAACAATGTATATTCATGGATTCAGGAACCGTCAGATCCGCCAAAGAATATTTTTTCAAGGACCATCCAACCGACAAACGAGAATTTTTTAAAGATTTTTTTCAAGGACTTTCAACGGCTTCAAATTTAAACCCTAGAAATCAACAATGACCTCAATATCAAATTTCAGAACCAATCAACCAGAATTTCAAACCAATACCAAATATAGTAACATTCATTGATCCAAACTGAGTACTTTTCAAACAATGCAAAAGAACACCACCAGATCTCAACTCTAGACAATATAAAATTTGCGGATTCCAGCCCTATCACCATTTTAGTACCACTGGGTACTTTTCGAACAATGATAGGGCACCACCTCCATATCTTAGCCACAGATGCCTACAGTGACATATATGTCAAATTTCAGCTCTATTCCTTTACCTAATACCAAACTTGGTACTATTTAGACCTTTTCGTACTATTATAGTACACATATCCAAAACCAACACAATATATCAATTTCAGATACTAACAGAGACTTCAATATCAAAATTCGGGACTCCACCTCTACCACTTTACCCAAAACCCATTTTAGTACAATTTAGTACATTTCGAACAATAATAGGACACATTTCTAATACCACCTCCATATCTTAGCCACAGATGCCAACAGTGACATCTTAGTCAACTTTCAGCCCTATTCCTTTATCTAATATCAAATTTGGTACTATTTAGTACTTTTCGTACTATTATAGTACACATATCTTAATTCTAGATACCAACAGGGAACTCAATATCAAATTTTAGAATTCCAGCTCCATCCCTTCACCCAATACCCAATTTAGTACAAACTTGTACTTATCGAATAATTGTAGTACAAATTTCCAAAACCACCTCTATTCCAAATTTCAGGATTACAGCTCTATTCCTTTACTCAATCGTACCATTATAGTACACATATCCAAAACCAACTCAATAGCTCAATTTTTAGGATTCCAGCCTTTTCCCTTCACCCAATACCAAATATAGTACCATTCAGTACTGTTCGTACAATTATCGTACACATTTCCTAAACCATCTCCACGTGAACAGCCCAAATACCAAATTTCAACTTTAAAGCACTACCAGATCACCCAATACCAAATTGTACCAAATATAGTACTATTTAGTACTTTTCGTACACTTCTAGTATCCATTTCCTATTTATCACAAACCAATCACCAACAGGAACCCTCTCACTAAAACAAAATATTCCAAATTTAGTACTATTTAGTACAGTTCACTCTTGGAAGACGTTTCCAAAACTATCTTCATGGATAAAACTTACTTTCCTACTGTCCATGTATTTTTGTAAACAAAGTACAGTTCGCATTTATTGCCCTATCCAGATGAAATTTTGCACAAATCATTTGTTTGGCCCAAGGACGAACCTTATTGAAATTGGAGATAATCGGTCAAAATTTAGATATAGCTCCCATATATATCTTCGTCCGATTTGCCTTTTGTTGTGCACCATATCAGCCCGAATAGTATGGAATTTTGCACATACAACCAAATTAGGCCTGAAAATAAGTATGTCAAATTTGATCAAAATCGGTTCAGATATAGCTTGTTATTTTTATCCTCCGCAGCCGTAATTAGCACTCTGTAACAAGAACATTTGGGGAAATATATCAAATACAGTTCAGAAATACTTTTGCTAAATTTTATCGAGATCGGTTCAGATTTGGATATAGCTCCCATATATATTACGGCCGCATTGAGTCTAGAAGCTAGGATGTCAAATTTGGCGAAGATCGGTTCAGATACAGCTATAGCTCCCATATATATTGTTCATCCGATTTGTTACCCACAGCCGTAATATGCACTCCGTAACAACGATATTCAGGGAAATATATCAAATACAGCTCAGAAATATCTTTGCCAAATTTTATCGAGATCGGTTCCGATTTGGATATAGCTGACATATATATCCGATTTCAAATTATTTGTGCACCAATTAAATTATAATTAGATTCATAGCGTGTATGATTGAATTCTCTCATAAAAACTTTTAATTGTTATGCGGAGCTCTACTAAATTAGGAAAGTGGTGTAGGGTCCGCCCGACTTTAAGATTTTCTCTACTGGTGTTTTACTATTTTATCAAGGTAATTTTGAAAATAGACGTGAAGTTTAGCAAGAAGCTTCTGATCTGTAATCGTCGTTTTTTCAATTTTTTTTCACGAACCCTCAGAGCCATAATATTGGATTTTTAGGGATATTTTTAAACTCCATTATGCAATGATTCCGGAGCTATAGATTTTGTCTTATATCTGCGAATTCATCTCTTCCAAATCACCTACCCATGAATGCCGTAAAGTAGAGCATTTCATTTATATATATATTTACATTTATATTTATGAAATTATTTAGTTTTAATTTTTCGTCACAGCTGTTGGTTGGGCCTGCCAAGATAATTTGTAGGAATTACAAATTAAAGCAATTCCGAAATTGTCTACAATTCACTAATCCATAACAAAATAATTAAACTGGAAAAAATGCCAAGCAATGCATGCAAAAAAAAAAAAAATTACTTCACATGGCTAAGGTCAGTAATGCAAAAATTAAAACCAAGCCAAATTTTTTTTTTCGAAAAAGAATTGGACCTTAACTGGGCTAATTTGTATGTCGGGCCAGACACAAATTCAATGTTTAGCTTTTAAAGCTTCCTCTCACCATCAGCCAACGACATAGTTTTTTGTTGTTATTGTTATGTGTTATTTGTTATTAAGTCTGTAGATTTGTTGGTGGATAAGTCTTGAAGTAAAAAAGTTTTCCAAAAATAATCGAAGCAAAAAAAAAACCTGAGTCAACATCTTTGGCAAAAATTGTGCTAAGGTTAAGTTAAGCCATTTTTTTGTTTCATAAAATACCGGAACAAAGCCTTCAATGAAATACATACGTATTTATATATATATGTACGTAAGAGAATTTAGTGCAAATATTAGTTAAATGGTATATTTATGTAGAATTGTTTTCCAATGGGGGAGTGGAGTACAGACCATGCGAATTTATGGCGTTTATATTATGCAGACGTAAGAGAATGACAAGCTGATTCAATATTAAGAGCTCTAAACTTAAAAAGTTGGAAACTGAACAATTCTTCTTGGAAAAATATTCTTTTAAAAAAAATCCACGTTTATTGGTCGGATGGTCCTTGGAAAAATATTCTTTAAAAAAATCCACGTTTATTGGTCGGATGGTCCTTGGAAAAATATTTTTTAAAAAATCCACGTTTATTTGTCGGATAGTCCTTGGAAAAATATTTTTTAAAAAATCCAGGTTTATTTGTCCTTTGGTCCTTGGAAAAATATTCTTTAAAAAATCCACGTTTATTTGTCCTTTGGTCCTTGGAAAAATATTCTTTAAAAAATCCACGTTTATTTGTCCTTTGGTCCTTGGAAAAATATTTTTTAAAAAATCCACGTTTATTTGTCGGATGGTCCTTGGAAAAATATTTTTTAAAAAATCCACGTTTATTTGTCGGATGGTCCTTGGAAAAATATTTTTTAAAAAATCCACGTTTATTTGTCGGATGGTCCTTGGAAAAATATTCTTTAAAAAATCCACGTTTATTTGTCGGATGGTCCTTTGAAAAATATTCTTTAAAAAATCCACGTTTATTGGTCGGATGGTCCTTGGAAAAATATTCTTTAAAAAAATCCAGGTTTATTTGTCCTTTGGTCCTTGGAAAAATATTCTTTAAAAAATCCACGTTTATTGGTCAGATGGTCCTTGGAAAAATATTCTTTAAAAAATCCGCGTTTATCGGTCGTATGGTCCTTGGAAAAATATTCTTTAAAAAATCCATGGTTATTGGTCAGATAGTCCTTGAAAAAATATTCTTTAAAAAATCCATGGTTATTGGTCAGATAGTCCTTGAAAAAATATTCTTTAAAAAATCCACGTTTATTTGTCCTTTGGTCCTTGGAAAAATATTCTTTAAAATGATCCGCGTTTATTGGTCGGATGATCCTTGGAAAAATATTCTTTAAAAAATCCACGTTCATTGGTCGGATAGTCCTTGGAAGAAATTTCTTCCCTTTTGCCGTTTAGATTTGATGAATTAAAACTTGATTAATAAAATATTGATTTTCCGTTCTTTAAACCCTTTTTCCCACAATATTTTCCCACAGAAAAAAAATTAAGAATATGAAAAAAAATAAGTTCGATGTCATCATTAATGATTTACTTACCGTTGTTAGCAAACATCTTGACTCCCGTATGGCGCCGCAGTAGCCCAGGAAACTCATTAAAAACATGAAGCCACCGATGGCGATTAGAACATAGGCCATTTGTTCGATAACCTGCGGTTGGGTGAATTCCTAAAAGAGGTAGCAAAGAAAAAAAGTGAGAGGTGAATGAAATAAAAGTAGAAAGAAAATATTGCGAAAATAAATAAAAACACATCATTAAATAATAGAAAAAAAGTGGAAAAATCATCAGAAGCAGAAGTAAGAGAGGTGCTGGTAAAGATTAAAGAACAAGGAAAAGAACAAAGAAAATTATGAAAGACAAAAACGTTGCTTGGGAAAGTTTGATGAAGTGCCAGCCAGCCAAAGTAGTGAATGTACGGAAATTTGAACTTTAATGTTGTTGCTTGTTGTTGTTTTTGCTGTTCAGAACTGTTATAATGACCGACGGAACAAACAAACAAATAACAACAACAAAACTGCAAAACAAAATTTAATTGCAATAAATGTTGAGACCCATACATCTTCATTAAGCAACCACAACAAGTTCAAGATATGATGGCTTTCGGATAGACGGTCAGGGGGGGTTGTAAAGAAATACGGAAGCGGTGGAAATTTAATATTTCAGCTTGAAAAAAATCCCCAATTTCATGTCTTTTTTCCCACCCTGCATCATGGGTTTTAAAATAATTTTTCAAGTCTACAGATTTTTAAAAGTTTTTTTTTCCAATCCTTTTTTAAGACAAGGAAGAGGATTTATTGATACTTTTTCAAGACCTTTTCAAGTCGTTTTCCTGGTACTACATTCCTGGGGATTTTCCGGGTAAATAATATTTTAAAAATCCAAGTTTATTGGTCGGATGGTCCTTAGAAAAATATTCTTTAAAAAATCCTTGTTCTTTGTTCCTTGCAAAAATATTCTTTAAAAAATCCTCGTCCTTTGGTCCTTGAAAAAATATTCTTAAAAAAATCCACGTTCATTGGCCGGATGATCCTTGAAAAAAAATCTTAAAAAAATCCTTGTCCTTTGGTCCTTGAACAAAATATTCTTCAAAAAATCCACGTTTACTGGCCGGATGGTCCTTGGAAAAATATTCTTTAAAAAATCCACGTTTACTGGCCGGATGGTCCTTGGAAAAATATTCTTTAAAAAAATCCTTGTTCTTTGGTTTTGGAACAATATTCTTTAACAAATCTTTGTCCTTTGGTCCTTGGAAAAATATTCTTTAAAAAATCCACGTTTATTTGTAAGCCCTTATAAATTTAGATTTTTTTAAAAGCTATGCACTCCTGCTGGGCTCGTCCTAAGTTTGTAAAGTAAATGCCTTAAATTGTGTTTCGAGATTTTCTAAGCTGAGCATTTAATAGAAATTTTCAAGACTTTAGACCTCTTCTCTTTGATTCTACAATGTGGACAAAGATATTTTCCCATACAAAAGACCTTTTTGAAGGCAAATTCAAACTCTTTTTTTCTTTTTTAGAAACCCTTTCAAATTATTTTCCCCGAGTCCACAAAAAATACCTTTTCCCGAATCTAAACTTGGTCCAAAGTAAGATTTAAGTAATTATATCTCGCATAAAATGCGAAAACACACGATGTGGTATGAAGATATAAATATCGGATCACTTCTTCTGATACCTTTACCACGAAGGGGTCAAAATTTTGAATAACCATGAATCTTTTAAAACGCGATATGAGCATCCGATTATTTTTAAACTCACATCACATCCCAATATTTCTATCAACACACAACCAGGTGTGAAGATGTAATATGTCGGATCACGCCTTCTGGTGCCTCCTCTACAACTAGTCAACATTTTGAATATTTATGTCTCTAATAAAATGCGAAATAAACATCAGATTCTCATGCATATTTCAAGTCATTTTCAAGCCTCCTTCAAGCTGTATTTTTAAACCTTCACCCTGAGCAGAAAACGTGGATTTTATAAGAATATTTCAATAATAAATATTTCAAGCCATTTCAAGCCTTCATCCTGAGCAGAAAACGTGTATTTGTTAAATAATATTTCAAGTCATTTTCTAGCCTTCATGCCGAGCAGAAACAGTCAATTTTTAAAAGAATACTTCATGTCATTTCAAGCCTCCCCCAAGTTATATTTTCGTGTCTTCATCCTGAGCAGAAAACCTGGATTTTTAAAAGAATATTTCAAGTCATTTTCAAGCCATCTTCAAGCTATATTTTCAAGCCTTCATGCTGTGGAAAAAACGTAGATTTTCGAAAAAAAAAAAATATATATATTTCAAGTCATTTTCAAGCCTTCTTTAAGCTATTTTCAAGCCTTCTCCTGATCAGAAAACGTGGATTTTTAAAATAATTTTTTATGGAGGTTTTCAAAAAGAATTTTTCACGTGGTTTTCAAAAGAAATATTTCAAGTCATTTTCAAGCCTTCTTCAAGCTTTTTTCAAGCCTTCATCTGAGCAGAAAACGTGGATTTTTAAAGGAATTTTTCACAAGGGTTTTCAAAAGGAATATTCCAAGTCATTTTTAAGTCTCCTTCAAGCTTTTTTCAAGACTTAATCTTGAGCAAAAAACGTGGATTTTTAAAAGAATATTGCAAGTCATTTTCAAGCTTTTATCAAGCTATTTTCAAGCTATCATCAGCAAAAAAAACCTGGATTTTTAAAAGAATATTTCACGTGGACTTTCAATAGAATATTCCAAGTCATTCTAGCCTCTTTTAAGCTTTTTTAAGCCTTTAACTTGAGCAGAAAACGTGGATTTAAAAAAAAAAATTTCAAGCTATTTTCAAGACATCATCCTGAACCAAAAACTAGGATTTCCAAAGGAATATTTTTTTATTAATTTTCAAGTCATAATCCTGAGCAGAAAACATGGAATTTTTTAAATGAATATTTCAAGTCCATTTCAAGCCATCTTCTAGCCATATATTCCAGCCTTTATGCTGAGCAAAATAAACCAAGATTTTAATGGAATATTTCAAGCCACTTTCATGCCTACTTCAAGCTATATTTTCAAGCCTTCATCCTGAGCAGATAATGTAGATTTTTAAAAGAATATTTCAAGCCATTTTTAAGCCTCCTTCAAGTTATTTTCAAGCCTACATCCTGAGCAGAAAACGTGGATTTTTTAAAGAAATATTACAAGTAATTTTCAAGCCTTCTTCATTCTATTTTCATGCCATCTTTCTGAGCAGAATTTTGGATATTTAAAATAATAATTCAAGCCTTCTTCAAGATATTATCATGCCTTCATCCTCAGCAAAAAATACGTGGATTTTTAAAACAATATTTCACGTGGGCTTTCAATGGAATATTCCAAGACATTTTCAAGCCTCCTTTAAGCTTTTTTCAAGTCTTTTCAGAAAACGCGGATTTTTAAAAGAATATTTCAAGCTATATTCAAGCCATCATCCTGAACAAAAAACGTGGATTTCCAAAGGAATATTTTAAGTAATTTTCAAGCCATCATCAGAAAACGAGGATTTTTAAAAGTATATTGTAAGTCATTTTCAAGCCTCCTTTAAGTATTTTCTAGCCTGCAACCGTAGCAGAAAACGTGGATTTTTAAAGGAATTTCAAAGCCTTCTTCAAGCCTTCATCCAGAACAGAAAACGTGGATTTTTAAAGGAATTTCAAAGCCTTCTTCAAGCCTTCATCCAGAGCAGAAAACGGGGATTTTTAAAGAAATTTCAAAGCCTTCTTCTAGCCTTCATCCAGAGCAGAAAACGTGGATTTTTAAAGGAATTTCAAAACCTTCTTCAAGCCTTCATCCAGAGCAAAAAAACGTGGATTTTTAAAGGAATTTCAAAACCTTCTTCAAGCCTTCATCCAGAGCAAAAAAAACGTGGATTTTTAAAGGAATTTTTCTCCAAGTCATTTTCAAGCCTTCTTCAAGCTTTTTTCAAGCCTTTATCCTGAGCAGAAAACGTGGATTTTTAAAGGAATATTTCAATTCATTTTCAAATCATCTTCAATCCATCTTAAAGCTATATTTTCAAGCTTTCATGCTGAGCAGAAAACATCGCTTATTAAAAAAAGTGTTTCAAGTCATTTTCATGCCTCTTTTAAGTAATTTTCAAGCCTTCTTTTTCTTGAGGTTACAATGCAGATTAGTTAAGAAATTTTTCAAGGCTTTTTGAAACCTCTTCCGTAACAGAACACGAAAACAAAATTGATTTGTTATAAAACAAATTTTCGAGTCTTCCGAAACCTATTAAGCGGAAATTTTAAAGAGGTTGTTCAAGCCTCTAATATATTTGTTCCTGAAACTTAGCGATAAAATTCGTTACAACATTTTTTCAAACCTTTTTGATTTATCTTTTTTCTGAACAGAAAATGTACAATTGTTAATGAAATGTTGAGGCCTCTTCTATGTTCTGCTCAAGAGAAGTAAAAGTGGACATGTTAAGGATTTTTTTTTGTTCAGGGCCTAAAACTTGGGGTTTTATTGAATTTTTAAGAAGTTTTCATCCCTGAGTCTAAAAAGTAGATTTTTGAAGGGGTTATTAAGACGTTATTAGACCATGATTCTCCTGAGTGTTGCTCTTCACTTGGAGGAGTTGTTTTTAAATCGATTTCTATGCATGAAAGACCTTTCACATTTTCCTTATCTCTTCTACATATCCTGAAATGTCTTCATTGTTTAATATTTTTCAAAACAACAACCACCCACCCCCCCACCCCCCTCATCCAAATGCGACATAACGTGTAAAGGATAATTAACAATAAAAATAAATCTAATCAGTTTTTTGATATCTATAACAAATATATGAGACACGTAACATCATATCCACGCCACAGTTGGCCTTAGTCTGTCACCTACTTTTCCAGGAAATGAAAACAAAACGACACAAAGTGTCATAAACACGCAATGCAGACCTCGAAGAAAAGGTGTTTCAATTAATGGCCAGGACATCGAGTCGCACAAAGTTTAAAGGTAGATGTACGGCCGATACGAGTGGCGATGGAAGTGAAAATGGAATTTGTTGTGGATACTCCAAAACACACGGAAGTTATCACACACACAGGACATTTGTTTATATATGTTTCCAATATCATCAAAACCTCAAATCTGGAACTCACGCATATCCTTTCGTCCTTTTCCTTTGTTCTTCTTCTTCTACATTTTGTTTTGTTAATAGAATAATAGAGTAACTTACATTGATGTGTTCACTTTCAACCATTTTGAATAGAGCGATTAAGGATGACTTGTCCACGGCTAGCCATATGCCAGTGCCCAGAACTATCGTGCCAAGGATCTGTGGAAGAAAAAAGGTAGAAGAAGAGGAATTAGAGAAAAGAAATCAATAAATTTTATGGAGCAGACATAAATATAAAAATGAGGTTTATGAAATTAATTAAATAATTTTCGGGGAGACATTTTGATTTAGTATTTATTAGAAGTGTCCGGATGTGAGGATAGAAATTATATGGAAAAAATCGAAAATACTGGAAGTCTGGTTTTCTTTAAGAAGACCTTCAGGTCTTCTATGAGAAGACCACCATCTGGTGTCTTCTATGAGAAGACCACCATCTGGTGTCTTCTATGAGAAGACCACCATCTGGTCTTCTATGAGAAGACCACCATCTGGTGTCTTCTATGAGAAGACCACCATCTGGTGTCTTCTATGAGAAGACCACCATCTGGTGTCTTCTATGAGAAGACCACCATCTGGTGTCTTCTATGAGAAGACCACCATCTGGTGTCTTCTATGAGAAGACCACCATCTGGTGTCTTCTATGAAAAGACCACCATCTGGTGTCTTCTATGAGAAGACCTTCTAATCTTCTACGAGAAGACCTTCTAGTCTTCTACGAGAAGCCCTTCACGTCTTCTATGAGAAGACCTTTCTGGTCTTCTATGAGAAGACCTTTCTGGTCTTCTATGAGAAGACCTTTCTGCTCTTCAATGAAAAGACCTTCAGGCCTTCTATGAGAAGATCTTCTGGTCTTCTATGAGAAGATCTTTAAGGCCTTCTATTAGAAGACCTTTTGGTCTTCTATGAGAAGATCTTTAAGGCCTTCTATGAGAAGACCTTCTGGTCTTCTGAGGAGAAGACCTTCTGGTCTTCTAAGGAAAAGACCTTCTGGTCTTTTATGAGAAGACCTTCTGGTCTTTTATGAGAAGACCTTCTGGTCTTCTATGAGAAGATCTTTAAGGCCTTCTATGAGAAGACCTCCTGGTCTTTTATGAGAAGATCTTTAAGGCCTTCTATGAAAAGATCTTTAAGGCCTTCTATGAAAAGATCTTTAAGGCCTTCTATGAGAAGACCTTCTGATCTTTTAAGGAGAAGACCTTCTGGTCTTCTAAGGAGAAGACCTTCTGGTCTTCTATGAGAAGACCTGCTGGTCTTCTATGAGAAGACATTCTGGTCTTCTATGAGAAGACCTCCTGGTCTTCTATGAGAAGACCTCCTGGTCTTCTACGAGAAGACCTTTAGACTTTCTATTAGAAGACCTTAGGCCTTCTATGAGAAGACCTTCTGGTCTTCTATGAGAATACCTTCTGGTCTTCTATGAGAAGACCTTTTGGTCTTCTATGAGAAGGTCTACTATGGGAAGATCTTCTTCTGGTCTTCTATGAGAAGACCTTCTTCTGGTCTTCTATGAGAAGACCTTCTTCTGGTATTCTATGAGAAGACCTTGTGGTCTTCTATGAGAAGACCTTCTTCTGGTATTCTATGAGAAGACCTTGTGGTCTTCTATGAGAAGACCTTTAAGGCCTTCTATGAGAAGACCTTTAAGGCCTTCTATGAGAAGACCTTTGGGTCTTCTGTGAGAAGACCTTCGGGTCTTCTGTGAGAAGACTTTCTGGTCTTCTGTGAGAAGACTTTCTGGTCTTCTAAGGAGAAGACCTTCTGGTCTTCTAAGGAGAAGACCATCTTATCTTTATTAAAAACCTTCTGGTCTTCTATGAGAAGACCTTCTGGTCTTCTGTGAGAAGACCTTCTTGTCTTCTGGGAGAAGACCTTCTGGTCTTCTATGAGAAGACCTTCTGGTATTCTATGAGAAGACCTTCTAATCTTCTACGGGAAGACCTTCTGGTATTCTATGAGAAGACCTTCTGGTCTTCTATGGAGAAGACCTTCTGGTCTTCTATGGAGAAGACCTTCTGGTCTTCTATGGAGAAGACCTTCTGGTCTTCTATGGAGAAGACCTTCTGGTCTTCTATGGAGAAGACCTTCTGGTCTTCTATGGAGAAGACCTTCTGGTCTTCTATGGAGAAGACCTTCTGGTCTTCTATGGAGAAGACCTTCTGGTCTTCTATGGAGAAGACCTTTCTGGTCTTCTAAGGAGAAGACCTTTCTGGTCTTCTAAGGAGAAGACCTTTCTGGTCTTCTAAGGGGAAGACCTTCTGGTCTTCTAAAGAGAAGACCTTTCTGGTCTTCTAAGGAGAAGACCTTCTTCTGGTCTTCTATGGAGAAGACCTTCTTCTGGTCTTCTATGGAGAAGACCTTCTTCTGGTCTTCTATGGAGAAGACCTTCTTCTGGTCTTCTATGGAGAAGACCTTCTGGTCTTCTATGGAGAAGACCTTCTTCTGGTCTTCTATGGAGAAGACCTTCTGGTCTTCTATGGAGACGACCTTCTGGTCTTCTATGGAGACGACCTTCTTCTGGTCTTCTATGAGAAGACCTTCTGTTCTTCCCAAAGAAGAACTTCTGTTCTCCCCAGAGAAAACCTTCCGATCTTCTTTTAATTGTAAAAATAATTATAATATTTAATATATGAAAGTAATAATACAAAGAGATTACTTACAAAAAATACAAAATTAAATATGCACAGCACATATTTGCCAAACCAAACACCGCAATCGGAACCCATTTTAGTTATGTTCGCTTTCCTACTGTTGTTGTCGTTTCTTAGATTTATTGAATTCACTTGGCTGGTGATGATCTTTGCCTTTGACTATTGGAAATCGGCTGCAAGTGGACTTGGACCGCCTCAATGCTTGTAATTCAAATGATGGTTGGGCCTGCCTCTGAACCAACTACTTGGCGGTTACGTTATTTGGTGATATCTGGAGAAAAAAAGAAAAGAAGAAGAAGAAAAATGTTTATTGAATGCATAAATAAATGAATGTTGTATCTGTTATTGAAATTGTTTAATTTAAAATTTACATTGAGTCTGAAGTGCCGCCGTTTGGGCTTCGAGATTTGTTGTTTTTTTTTCTGTAACAAAAATAGAAATCGTTGTTGGTTTGCCACTGGAATTTTAATGAATTTCATTGGAAAACAAATCGTTCGGATTGCATGGTTGATTTTGCATAAGCCCATTGCATTTCGAGAGAAATTTCCAATTTTGATATAATAATCGATAATAATAATGGTTTTGAAATTTTTATTAAGAGAGATTTTTTTTTCTTTTTTGGGCGAGTGATAGCTAATGCAATGCAATATGTGAGCGGATTTGGAGATTTATTTAAAAAAAAAAAAATATATGGAAAGTAAAATATCTAAATTTGTATTTTGAAAAAGGTGTGCGGAATATTGAAATTATTTTCCAGTAATCATATTAGATACTTGCTTTGCAGGTGGAAAATCTGTTATAGATTTTTATAAGCCTTCTATAGACAGAAGACCTTCTGAAGGTGAATTTGAAGAAATTCACACAAAACCTCTGGCATGTCAGCTGGAGGTCTTCTATGGCAAGAAGATCGTTTTGGATACTATTTAGATCTTCCATTTTTTCTATAGAAAGACAATTTGGATTTCTATGAGAAGGCCTTATAGTCTTCTATAAGAATAACTGTTGGTGTCCCATTTTTCATAAGACGACCTTTGGTATTTTAAAGGGCCTTCTGATCTTCTATTATAAGATCTCTTCTGGTCTTCTATAAGAATACCTTATTATGGCGTTTTATAAGGATAACTTCTGGTTTCTATAAGAAATTTTTTTATCAAGATCAAGAAATCCCTGTTAGTTGGTTTTCCACAGATGTATACCCTCAGCCAATATTCGATTATTTAAATATATTTTGACTTCTGTTATGAATATTCAAATGTTTGACCCTCTATGGAGTTCGTTCTGAAGGAATGGGCCAATATGGTCCATTTCATATCGGACTTTAGTAAATATGGTATAAATATTGCCACGTGCCAGGTTTGGACTATATCGACTACTTCCTTCACTTTATATGAGATACGTGATAATTTTTAGAAAATATTCAAATAAGCGTGATGTGCCAGATATAGTCGATATAGTCAAAATTTGAAAACCTTTGGCTGGTGTCCACAAGCTAACAGAAGAAATGGTCCGATCTCTACCATCTTTATAACAGATCTTGTGTTGATGGAAATATTGAAATGTACCAAGTCGCAATGGAATCGGATGTTAAATTCACGTCTTGGGGGTGAATGTATCAGAAGGAGTGCGCCGATACATTCTATCTTCGCAGCAGATCTTGTGTTAATAGAAATAATGGGATGTGTGAAATTTGAAAAGAACCGGATGCTTATTTCGGATTTTATGATCGTTTTGTTTATTCAAAATTTTTACCCTATGTGGGGGAGGTACCTGAAGGAATGGTCCGATCTCCACCATCTTTATAACAGATCTTGTGTTGATGGAAATATTAAGATGTGCCAAGTTTGAATGGAATCGGATGTAAATTTCGCGTTTTATGAGCTTCATGGTTATTCGAAATTTTGACCGTTTGTGGGGGAGGTACCAGAAGAAGTGAATCGATATATTACATCGCCACAGCAGATCTTGTGTTAGTGGGAATAATGGGATGTGTGAAACTTGAAGAGAACCGGATGCCTATTTCGGATTTTATGATCGTTTTGGTTATTCAAAATTTTTACCCTATGTGAGGGAGGTACCAGAAGAAATGGACCGATCTCTACCACCTTTATAATAGACCGTGCATTGATGGAAATATTGAGATGTGCCAAGTCTGAATGGAATCGAATGTTAATTTCGCGTTTTATGAGCTTCATGGATATTCGGAATTTTGGCCTTTGTGGGGTAGGTATCAGAAGGAATGCGCCGATATATCTCATCTTGATAGCAAATTTTGTGGTATTAGAAATAATGACACGTGTGAAATTTGAAGAGAACCGGATGCTTCTTTAGGATTTTATGATCGTTTTGGTTATTTAAAAAATTTACCCTATGTGGGGGAGGTACCTGAAGGAATGGTCCGATTTCTACCATATTTTTAATAGATCGTGCATTGATGGAAATATTGAGATGTGCCAAGCCCGAATGCAATCGGATGTTAATTTCGCGTTTTATGAGCTTCATAGATATTCAAAAATTTGACCCTTTGTGTGGGAGGTACCAGAAGAAGTGAACCGATATATTTCATCGTGACAGCAGATCTTGTGTTAGTGGAAATTCTGGAATGTGTGAAACTTGAAGAGAGTTGGATGCCTATTTCGGATTTTATGATCGTTTTGTTTATTCAAAATTGTGACCCTTCGTGGGGGAAGTACCTGAAGGAATGGTACGATCTTTACCATCTTTATAATAGACCGTGCATTGATGGAAATATTGAGGTGTGCCAAGTCTGAATGGAATCGGATGTTATTTTCGCGATTTATGAGCTACAAGGATATTAAAAATTTTGACCCTTTGTGGGGAAGGTACCAGAAGGAGTGCGCCGATATATTCCATCGTCACAGTAGATCTTGTGTTAGTAGAAATTCTGGGATGTATGAAATAAAAGCAGGATGCATATTTCGGATTTTATGATCGTTTTGGTTATTCAAAATGTCGACTCATTGTGGGGCAGGTACCTGAAGGAATGGTCCGATCTTTACCATCTTTATAATAGACCGTGCATTGATGGAAATATTGAGATGTGCCAAGTCTGAATGGAATCGGATGTTATTTTCGAGTTTTATGATCTTCGTGGATATTCAGTACTTTGACACTTTGTGGGGGAGGTACCAGAAGGAGTGCGCCGATATACTAAATTTTCGTAGCAGATCTTGTCGTATAAGAAATACTGGGACATGTGAAATTTGAAAAGAATCGGATGCATATTTCGCATTTTATGATCGTTTTGGTTATCCAAAATGTCGACCCTTGGTGGGGCAGGTACCTGAAGGAATGGTCCGACCTCCACCATCTTTATAATAAACCGTACATTGATGGAAATATTGAGATGTGCCAACTCTGAATGGAATCGGATGTGGGGAAGGTACCAGAAGGAGTGGACCGATATATCCCATCTTCACAGCAGATCTTGTGGTAGTAGAAATAATGGGATGTGTGAAATTTGAAGAGAGTGTTATTCAAAATTTTGACTGACTGTGGGGAGGTTTCAGAAGAAATGGTCCGATTTCTACCATCTTTATAACATATCTTGTGTTGATGGAAATATTGAGATTTTCCAAGTCTGTATGGAATCAGATAGTACCAGAAGGAGTGCGCCGATATATTCCTTCTTCATAGAATGCGATGTGTGAAATTTGAAGAGAGTTGGATGACTATTTCGCGTTTTATGGGCGTTTTGGTACCAGAAGAAATTGTCCGATCTCTACCATTTTTATAACAGGTCTGGCGTTAATAGAAATATTGATATTTGTCAAGTTTGGAATCGGATGTTAATTTAGTGTTTTATGAGCTTCATGGATAGTCGGAATTTTGGCCCTTTGTGGGGATGGTACCAGAAGGAGTGAGCTGATATTTTCCACATTCACACCAGGGCTTAAATTCTTGTTCTGTGAAAATATGAAATAAAAAATATTTCCTTTAAAAAATTCAAGATTTGACATTTCATTCCTTTATAGAAGTTTTCATTTCACATTTTCATAGAAAAAGAATTGAGGACCAGATATTGGGTTAAAAAAAAATATTGTGATGTGTATAATTTAAAGACAATCGAACTCTTATGTCATATTTTATAAGTCGTAATTATTCAAAATTTTGACCCTTTGTGGGGGAGGTACCTGATGGAGTGTACCGATATTGTCCATTTTCGCACTTGACCTAGCACTGATGCGAATATTAGGACTTGCAAAGTTGGAGCAAAATCGGTTGATATTTTCTCCTCCCAAAAAGCAACATATTTTATTCAAAATTTTCGAAATTTTGTGGGGAAGGTACCATAAGAAGTGTACCGATATTATCCATCTCCAAACTCGATCTAAGTTTGCTAATGATATTACGTTTCACCAAGTTTGGATCAAATCGGCAACTCCCTTCGAGAGTTATTGTGCCCACCAGCCAGCCAACCAGCCAGACAGACGGACGGACATCGCCAGATCAATTTCAAATGCCCTGAAACACATTTTGTCCAAAGAGACCTGGAGTCTGTAACCATTATTTCGATGAGGCACGTTTTGGGTTTTATCAAATGATATATATCCCCTTCCTTTCTAGCCATATGGCTTAGGGTATAAAAATTATATATCCTTTGGTATTCTCATAATTTTGAAAATTTTAAATTCTTTAAAAAACACAAATGCATTTCGGAAACAAGGCCACTCTCTCCTATACCCCATGAATGGCTACTATGAATATTTACATTTACATTTACAACTCCTTAGTGAGACAAAACCTTAGTCAACAAAGGCTGCCCCCTACCACCCAGGTGGATATTTTTTTTTTCGCTGATTTATAACTCTTTCACGAGCGAGTGTGTGTGTGGCTGCTATGTACGTTTCAGCTTATGGGAGTGGGGCCAACACACACACACACACACACACAACGGAGAAAAATACACACTCACACAAAAATATGCTCCAGTTTCATTCTTTTGTCTCCAATTTCATGTTTGTCAATAACATTTATGTTTTGCCAGCTAAACTTGGCGTTGTTGTTGAAGAAGCGACAACGCTGCGATGATGTCGAGAAGATGACGTTGTCGCTGGGTCCAAAGTACATACCGCACGCTGTATGCAATGCGCATAGCTCGTGACATTGTTTACATTAGAAATGAATGAACCTAGGGATGACGTTTCATGGATGGATGGATGGATAGAAGTCGACTTTTGGGGTGCACTATAGTTTGCAAGGGAGACTAGAGGTTTAGAGTACAGATCTACAAAAGGGGATCCATAAATGAACGGGTACTACAAGAAATCTATCAGGGGTCCATAGTGAGATATTGAAAGTGATTCTAAAGCATATGAAGCAATTGTCCGACTAACTTAACGAATCGTCAACGCCCAGACGAAACGGCTGAAGCTAGAATCTTGAAATTTTTGGTGAGGGTCACTCTTGGTCCAAAGGGCCCAGATAAGGCTGGGTTTTCGGAAATTCGTACTAGAACGTTACGAAAAGTATGAAAAAGGAAACAGTAGAGCTAGAACTCTTAAATTTAGAATAAGGGTCACCGATGGAGTGCATGAAAGCGTTTTTGGAAATTCACACCACAAGTGTACGAAAAATACTAAAACGTACTACATTTGGTACCATTTGGTATCAAGTGAATGGTTAGAGCTAAAAACTTGATATTTGGAATTGGGAATCAAGGTTGAGGAGTAGAGACAATGTAAGTAGATAGTTTTGGAAGTGTGTATACGAAAAGTACTAAACGGTACTAAATTTAGTACAATTTAAATTTGCAGAGACGGGTGGAGCTGAAATCCCGATATTTGAAATTAACATTACTGACGGAGTTTAGGATTGGGGTATTGGGAGGCAATTTTCGAAATTTGTACTTATGTACACGAAAAGTACTAAATCGTACTAAATGTGGTACAATTTCAATTTGGGTGAACTGATAGAGCTGGAATTCGGTAATTTAAAAATAAGATTACTATGACATTCTAGGACTGAGAAATGTAGGTAGTTTTGGAAACTCGTACTTATGTGTACTAAAGAGTACTAAATTTGGTACAATTTAAATTTTGGGAGAACCATGAGTTTGAGGAGAATAAGATTTCTATTCGACTCTATGTTGTAGGTAGTTACGAAAGTTTGTACTTAAGTGTACTAAATGCTACTACATTCTGTACAATTTGGATTTGGAGGAACGGGTGGAGCTTTAATCCTGAAATTTGAAATAAACATAACCTGCGGAGTTTAGGATTGGGATATAGAGGAAGTTCACAAAATTTGTACTTATGTGTACGAAAAGTACAAAATGGTACTAAATTTGGCACAATTTCGATTTGGGAGAACCGATAGAACTGGAATTAGGAAATATAAAAATTAAATGACTATGGCATTCTAGGGCTGAGGAATGTAGGTAGCTTTAGAAATTCGTACTTATGTGTACTAAATAGTACTAATTTTGGTACAATTTAAATTATGGGAGAACCAAGAGATATGAAATCCTGAAATTTTGGGCTAAGATTACAATGGCATTATAGGACTGAGGAATGTAGGTAGTTTTGGAAATTCGTACTTATGTGTACTAAGTGGTACTAAATTTGGTACAATTTAAATTTTGGGTGAACCGGTAGAGCTTGAATCCTAAAGATTGAAAATTTAGGTGAATCGATAGATCTGAAATCCTAAAATTTGGAATTGGGATGCCTGTGGGAGTGTAGGATTGGGGTATGCAAGAAGCTTTGGAAATTCGTGCTTATTTATAGTAAATGGTACTAAATTTGGTACAAATTGGAATTGTGATGAAACGATGTAGCTGGAATTCGGAGTGAGAGTCACTGATGGAGTGCTGGAAAGATGTAGCAACGAGTTTTTGGAAATGCGAACTAAACATTTAGGAAATATTTTAAAATGGTACTAAACTTTTAAAATGGTACCATTTGGTATTATATGAACAGATAAAGCTAAAAACTTGAAACTTGGTATAAAAATCAAGAATGGAATGTTATTTTAGTATATGAAGGTGGTCTTGGAAATGTGTACAAAGTGCGCGAACTGTACTAAATGGTACTAAATTTGGAACAACTGGGTTAAGGGTAAACGAATAAAGCTGAAATTTTGTATTTTGGGTTCCTGTTGGAGGTAGGTTTGTGTTAAAGAGGTGGTTTTGGGAATGGGTACCAAAAGTACACGAAAAGTACCAAACAGTACCATATTTGGTACAATTTGGTATTGGGTGAACAGATAGTGCTTGAAATTTGGTATTAGCCGTTCATGTGTAGCGTCCTTAAAATTTATATAGAGGTGTCTGTTGTTATCCGCTGATGGTTTCGGAAATGTGTACTATAATTGTACGAAAATCACTAAATGGTACTAAATTTGGTATTGGGTGAAGGGATTAGTCTGGAATCTTTAAATTTGATATTGAGGTCTCTGTTGGTGTCCGTGGTTAAGATATAGGGATGGAACTTAGGAAAAGCGTAATATAAATGTTCAAAAAGTGCTGAATGGTACTATATTCGGTATTGGGTGAAAAAATAGATATAAAATTCGGAAATTTCATATTTAGATTACTGATGGTATATGTATTTAAGATTTGGGGGTTGTTTGGAAATGCATCCTATATTTGTACGAAAAGTACTAAATGGTACTAAATTTGGTATTGGATGAAGCAATGGAGCTGGAATCCTAAAATTCTACATTTTGGTAACTCTTGGCATCTGAGGTTGAGATAAGGAAGTGATTTGGAAATGTGTACTATAGTTGTACGAAAAGTACTAAATGGTACTAAATTTGGTATTGGTTGAAGGAATAGAGCTGCAATCCTCAATTTTGATATTGAGGTCTCTGTTGATATCTGGAAGTGGGATATGAAGGTGATTTTGGAAATGCGTACTATAAATGTACCAAAAGTACTTAACAGTACAATATTTAGTATTGAATGAAGGAAAACAGGTTAAATCTTGAATTTTAATATAGATGTCACTGTTGATGTCTCTGATTCCGAGAAGGAGGTGGTTTTGTATACAGGGTGAGATGAAAAAACTGCCACCAACTTCAAACTGCTGTCCACTCATCCGACTGCTGTTACAATTATTCCAGTGATAGCTCATTATATTGTCTACAAACGTACAAAAGCATTTTGGTAAGATTTTTCCAGAAAAAAAGTTATTCGTGATGGAGATTCAAGCGTGATAGTGTGATTTCTTTATATTTGGCTGGAAGACCTCAAGTGGCTATCGTTAGAGCACTCCATCATTTAAATGTGAATAAATCTTTTGAGTCTCGTACCATCGCTCGTTACCGTCGTACTGGTAGCGTAGCCCGACGTCAAGAAAGTGGAAGAAAAAAAACAGCAACATTAGCAGAAATGATGTAATGGTCCGAAAAGTAAAGAAGCCACTTGATCGAAACCCGAATCGCAGTGGCCGAAAAATGGCTCTTGAGCTGAAAATATCGCAACATTCAATTCGGCAAATATTGAAAAATGAGCTCGGAGTAAATCCATCCAAATTCCAAAAAGTCGAAGAACTTACACCGCAACAGAAAGAAAATAGACTCAAAAGAGCTAAAGAGTTGCTTCGCTTGGCCGAAAGTGGTGAACTGCCGAATTTGGTTTTCTCCGTCTCGGATGAGAAAACATTCCTTGTCCTGCAGTTTGTAAAAAATCAAAATGATCGTGTTTACTTGCCAAAGAGGTCAGCTGAAAATGTGTTACTACGGTAGGCCACCAGAACTCAAGCGCCGGCCATGGTGATGGTGTGGGCCGCCATAACAGCCGTGGTAATTTTCCGCTCGTATTAATCGACCGTGGCATTAGAATAAATGCCGAATATTATCGCGAAAAAAATCTGGAGGGCGTATTAAAGTCCGCAGACCTTGGACATTTCAACAGGACTCAGAACCATGGCACTCAGTACGCGCCACCCAAGAATTTTTACAAAATGAGGTTCCTCACTTCAATTCCAGCGCACAATGGCCACCAAAATCTCCGGACACCAATCCGTTGGACTGTTGTGTCTGGAGTATTTTGGAAAGCTAGGTTGGCACTAAAAAATACCCAAGTGTCGATCACCTTAAGCAAGCGCCGCTTCGCCGGGAATGGGCCAAAATACCGCAGAGCAACATTCGGGCAGCGTGTGACGTTTTCATTGGCCGTTTGAAGGCCATAATTCGTGCCACAGGTGACCAATTCGAACAAATCTAAACTTATTCCAAAATATGATGCTATTTCCGACATTTTAGTTGGTTGCTCTATGCCCTTATCGCGGACCTAAATCTTAGTCGTGTATAGTGACCTTAGGTTTGTATCCATACTACAAGATTGATAGTTGCAGAACCACAAGCTAATTGATAGATTTTGCACTACACCGCCATATACTACCTACTTTGGTGATAGAAAGAATTCGCTAGGGTTCAAAATGAATAAAATATGCCTTCGTATTTCCAGAACCCCTTAAGTTCTCAAATCGTTTTTGAATTTCTCCCTTCATGTCGGATTTATTACAAATTTGTGTTAAGAATTAAATATACCTTTGCCAACGCCTAGCTAGCGAGGCCATAATCAGTGGAAGAACACTCATTGTCGTGTAATGAATGCACGAACAGATGCAGCTGCCACAGAAAAGGCAGCTCCAAAGTATCCATGGCATCGCATATTCAAAGCCATTCATCGTGGCCTAAGCCTAAGATGACAATAAATAGTGAGGAGCGTGCAAGCATAAAATGTTTACACAAATGTTTTTTTCTTCTGCTCTTGCAACACAAATAAAACATGATAGGGTAATGGGGTGGAACCCGACAAAATACTGAGGATTGTTATAAAATCACATGACAGGAGATTTTTGTAGGAAAAAATTTCTCCACAGGGATATGGGGCTATTTGCCATAGAACAAAAAAAAAAAAAAAAAAAAAACAAGTAAAAAAACATTAAGTTCGGCCGGGCCGAACTTTTAATACCCTCCGCCTTAGGGTAATGGAAACATTAGAACCATTTATGACCCATTAATAGCAAATTTTAGACATATTCGTGGGAAAATGTGGCAAAAATAATCAAAATACCGAATCTCGGGAGGTACCGTTATATGGGGGCTATACAAAATCGAGGACATATACATGCAATGTTTCGCCACCGGAGCTAGAACCCATTATGACCTACAAATACCAATTTTCAGACAAAATCATGAAAAAATGTGGCAAAAATCATCCAAATGCCGAATATCGGGAGGTATCGTTATATGGGGGCTATACCAAAGCGTGGACCCATAGATACAATATTTCGCCGCACGAACTAGGACCCATTATGACCTACAAATACCAATTTTTAGACAAATCCGTGAAAAAATGTGGCAAAAATCATCAAAATACCGAATATCGGGAGGTATCGTTATATGGGGGCTATACCAAAGCGTGGACCCATACATACAATATTTCGCCACACGAACTAGGGCCCATTATGACCTACAAATACCAATTTTCAGACAAATCCGTGAAAAAATGTGGCAAAAATCATCAAAACACCGAATATCGGGAGGTATCGTTATATGGGGGTTATACCAAAGCGTGGACCCATACATACAATATTTCGCCACACGAACTCGGACCCATTATGACCTACAAATGCCAATTTTCAGACAAATCCGAGAAAAAAATGTGGCAAAAATCATCAAAATACCGAATATCGGGAGGTAGCGTAACATGGGGGCTATAGCAAAGCGTGGGCCCATACATACAATATTTCGCCACACGAACTCGGACCCATTATGACCTACAAATGCCAATTTTCAGACAAATCCGTGAAAAAAATGTGGCAAAAATCATCAAAATACCGAATATCGGGAGGTACCGTTATATGGGGATTATACCAAAACCTGGACCTATACATACAATATTTCGCCACATGAACTAGGACCCATTATGACCTAAAAATACCAATTTTCAGACAAATCCGTGAAAAAATGTGGCAAAAATAATCAAAATACCGAATATCGGGAGGTACGGTTATATGGGGGTTATACCAAAACCTGGACCTATACATACAATATTTCGCCACACGAACTAGGGCCCATTATGACCTACAAATACCAATTTTCAGACAAATCCGTGAAAAAATGTGGCAAAAATCATCAAAATACCGAATATCGGGAGGTATCGTTATATGGGGGCTATACCAAAGCGTGGACCCATACATACAATATTTCGCCACACGAACTCGGACCCATTATGACCTACAAATGCCAATTTTCAGACAAATCCGTGAAAAAAATGTGGCAAAAATCATCAAAATTCCGAATATCGGGAGGTAGCGTAACATGGGGGCTATAGCAAAGCGTGGACCCATACATACAATATTTCGCCACATGAACTAGGACCCATTATGACCTACAAATACCAATTTTCAGACAAATCCGTGAAAAAATGTGGCAAAAATAATCAAAATACCGAATATCGGGAGGTCGCGTTATATAGGGGCCATACCAAAGCGTGGACCCATACATACAATATTTCGCCAGCGGACCTAGAACCCACTATGAACTATAAATACCAATTTTCAGACAAATCCGTGAAAAAAATGTGGCAAAAATCATCAAAATACCGAATATCGGGAGGTACCGTTATATGGGGGTTATACCAAAACCTGGACCTATACATGCAATGTTTTGCCACACGAACTAGGACCCACTATGACCTACAAATACCAATTTTTAGACAAATCCATGATAAAATGTGGGAAAAATCATCAAAATACCGAATATCGGGAGGTACCGTTATATGGAGATTATACCAAAACGTGGACCGATATATCTCATTTTCAATACCAACCATCATAGACACAATACAAATTATTCTGCTAAATTTTGACGCTCCACGTCAAATAATGTGGCCTGTATCGTGACTTCAACAGACAGATGGACGGACAGAGAGCCGGACATCGTTAAATCGGCTTATGAATATATAAACATTATGGGGTCTACGACGAATATTTAGGGATGTTACAAACGAAATGGAAAAGTTAATATACCCTCCTTCCCAAGGTGGAGGGTATAAAAACGTTTTCAGGACGCGAGGAACTTTTTATGAAACATATGCTCTCTTCCCGAACCACCAATTGCAAATTTTTTCGATATCATAAAGGGAAAATCGGTAATAGAACTAAAAATGTGTACCACCTTGCCTTTGTGAAACAGACCAAATTTTTTTCGATTTTAACAACGAATTGCTAATTTTTAGGAGGAGATTTTTTTTAGATGAATAATTTTAGTTTCTGGATATCCTGAGTTTTTATGGGGGAACATAGTATAGATACCCTTTGAAGACTGATTTTCTCCCACACCGGAAAATCCTCTGACCACTTCAAAATACGATACACCCTATTACACAACCCATGGTTTTTCAAGTACGTTTGTTTGACAGTTCGTTGCTTCATTCGCTACTCGCTGCCGCTGCCGCCTTTGTTGCTGCTGCTTTAGGCAATGTTCGGTAATCTAAATAAAGTTTTTGAAAACAAAAAAAGACGAAAAACAAAAAAAAAAAATAACTTTTCTAGCTTTTCCATAGAAAGCCGAGATGTGACGAGCAGCAGCAACTAAAACTTGTTAATGAGAAATTTCCATTAGAAAATATTTGGCCAAGAACTGGAAAACAAAACAGCAGCAACTGCCAGCAATGGCAGCAGGTCAATGCACTTTTTTCCTTCGGACTTTGTCACATTGTAACAAATTAAACAAACGTAATGTGTATCTGTATGTACGTATGGAGGTATGAATGTAACTCTTATTGTGCGATGAATTTGAGTTTTGAATGACATTTAGAGGGAAAGACAGCGTGACAGAGATTAGCTGAAAATGATGGAGCGAAATTTTTAGAAAAAAAAAAAAAAAAAATAGAATTTAAAAATTTGATTCTTTAGAGGGTTTTCTTATCTTCAAATAGAAGGCCAAAAGCTCTCCACAAAGAAGATCAGAAGAAGACCAGTACATCTTATTATAGAAGAATATAGGGTCCTTTATAAATGGACCAGAGGGTCATCTTGTGGGAGCCCAGAGAGTCCTCTTATAAAAAACGAGTAGGTCTTCTTTTGGAAGAAGACAAGAAAGTCTTCTCAGAAGGTCTACTCCGATAGAATAGCAGAAGGTCTTCTTCTATAGAAGATCAGCAAAATTTTCTTCTAAAGAAGAGCAGAAGGTCTTCTTCTCCTACAGAAGATCAGAAGGTCTTCTCCTATAGAAACCCAGCTAGTTTTCTCGTATAGAAGACCAGAAGGTCTTCTTCTTCTAAAGAAGACTAGAAGGTCCTCTTCTGTAGCAGATCAGAAGGTTTTTTCCTATAGAAGATCAGTTGGTCTTCTCCTATAGAAGACCGGTTGGTCTCCCCTTGGTATTCTCCTATGGAGGATGAGTTGGTCTTCTCCTTTGGAAGACTAGAAGGTCTTCTATAGAAGACCATAAGATCTCCTACAGATTCTCCTACAGAAGACCAGTTGGTTTTCTTCTATAGTAGAGTAGTTGGTCTTCTCCTAATAGAAGACTGGAAGGTCTTCTCTTATGGAAGACCAGAGGGTCTTCTTCTTCTACAGAAGACCAGAAGATCTTCTTCTTCTACAGAAGGTCAGAAGGTTTTTTTCTTCTATAGAAGACCAGAAAGTTTTCTTCTTTAGCAGTCCAAAAGGTCTTCTTCCATAAAAGACCAAAAGTTCTTCTTCTTCTACAGAAGACCGGAAGGTCTTCTTTTATAGAAGACCAGAAGAGGAATAGAAGACCTGGTGGTATTCTCCGATAGAAGACCTGGTGGTATTTTCCGATAGAAGACCTGGTGATCTTCTCCGATAGAAGACCTGGTGGTTTTCTCCGATAGAAGACGAGAAGATCCATTTATAGAAGACCTTCTGGTTTTCTATAAGAGAGGACCATAAGGTCTTCTTATAGAACATCAGGAGGTCTTCATATAGAGGACCATAAGGTCTTCATATAGAGGACCATAATGTCTTCATATGGAGGACCATAAGGTCTTCTTATAGAACACCAGAAGATCTTATAGAACGGCAGAAGATCGTATAGAACACCAGATGATGTTATAGAACGCCAGAAGTTCTTTTTCATAGAAAACTTCAGGAGGTCTTCTGCTATAGAAGACTTCGAGGTCTTCTGCTATAGAAGACTTCGAGGGGTCTTCTCCTATAGAAGACTTCGAGGTCTTCTCCTATAGAAGACTTCGAGGTCTTCTCGTATAGAAGACTTCAAGGTCTTCTCCTATAGAAGCCTTCGAGAGGTCTTCTCCTATGGAAGACTTCCAGAGGTCTTCTCGCATTGAAGACTTCCAGAGGTCTTCTCGTATAGAAGACTTTGATAGGTCTTCTCCTATAGAAGACTTTGAGGTATTCTCGAAAGAAGACTTCGAGAGGTCTTCTCGCATAGAAGACTTCTAGAGGTCTTCTCGCATTGAAGACTTCGAGAGGTCTTCTCCTATAGAAGACTTCAAGGTCTTCTCCTATAGAAGCCTTCGAGAGGTCTTCTCCTATGGAAGACTTCCAGAGGTCTTCTCGCATTGAAGACTTCCAGAGGTCTTCTCGTATAGAAGACTTTGAGGTATTCTCGAAAGAAGACTTCGAGAGGTCTTCTCGCATAGAAGACTTCTAGAGGTCTTCTCGCATAGAAGACTTCGAGAGGTCTTCTCCTATAGAAGACTTTGAGGTCTTCTCCTATAGAAGACTTCGAGGTCTTCTCCTATAGCAGATTTCGAGGTCTTCTCCTATAGCAGACTTCGAGGCCTTCTCCATAGAATTCTTCGAGATCTTCTCCTATAGAAGACTTTGAGAGGTCTTCTCCTATAGAAGACTTCGAGAGGTCTTCTCCTTAGAAGACCCTTGAGGTCTTCCCAAAGAAGCCTTGGAGGTCTTCCCAAAGCAGCCTTGGAGGTCTTCTCCTATAGAAGACTTCGAGAGGTCTTCTCATAGAAGAATTCGAGAGGTCTTCTCATAGAATTCGAGGTCTTCTCATAGAAGACTTCGAGGTCTTCTTGCTTACAAGACTTCGAGGTCTTCTTGCTTAGAAGACTTCGAGGTCTTCTTGCTTAGAAGACTTCGAGAAGTCTTTTCGCATAGAAAACATCGAGAGGTCTTCTCTTATAGAAGACTTCGAGGTCTTCTCTTATAGAAGACTTCGAGGTCTTCTCTTATAGAAGACTTCGAGGCCTTCTCCTATAGAAGACTTCGAGGTCTTTTCAAAGAAGACTTCGAGGTTTTCTCATAGAAGACTTCGATGTCTTCTCTTAGAAAAACCACAAGACTTCTATGAGAAAACCTGGTCGAAAAAATTGAAGTTGTCTTTTATAGAAGTCTGTAGGGCTCCCTTCTATTCTATTCTGATACTAATTTAAGCATTGAACATCTGTCTCCATTTTTAAATGCTAGCTTATATACGAATCAATTCATCAGAATCAATTACAGCTTCGACCAGACCACAACACAGATACCACAAAAGACACCTGCACAACAACAACAATTGTTTGCATTGAAGTGGTTACGTTGAAAGAGAACAAAAGCTGGCAAGCAAACCAAACACCGTCGTCGCGGTACAATTTATTAAATATGGCATGATTTCTGGCACAAGTTGTGGGTTCTGCTGGGCTGGTGGTAGTTGACAACAACAAAAACACCAGCAACAAAATGTGATATTTACACCAACTCAAGTAATGACTAATAATAATAATTGTCTGTCGACTTGTTACTCCACCATTTGTATGACGGTCTCTCTCCGTCCGTCTATCTATTTGCCTGACTTCGCTTTGCTCAGTTGGTGGCTTCGAATTTCTTTTCGAATCTTTTATTCATTTCATTGATATTTCCGCCTTTAGCTTTTCAGCTCGTGAGTTTTGGTTGTTTGTTTGTTCGACCGCTTTAAGCCATAATTGGGGCAAATCGGCTCGAATTAAAAGTGAATGTAGGCTATTAGCGTAGAATTGCTAAAAGAAAAATTCCTCGCTTTTAAAAGGTGAGTAAAGGTGTCAGCAGAATACAGCCAATGAGAATTGTATGAAAAATATTGGTAAACGATTTTTTTTTTGTTTTTATTTATTTTTTTATTTTATTTTCGTTGTAACTTGAAGTTCCGAGCCTGTCACGGCGAGGAAAGTGTAATATTTTCTGGGCCATTTAATTAGAAAATTTTGTTATGAGTTTCCAATTTCCTCCTCTTGCCCTAATGGGAGCTATCTTTTACAATACTCGTAACCAGTCTTTTGTTTTTGAAACGTGCCCCCGCCGATAATGAGTTGTAGTTCCCCCCACCCAAATCTTATCATTTTACAATATTTGAACTCAATCTACATTTGTCAATAAAAAGGTGGGAACTCTGGGAATCAGACATGTTCTATTAATTATCGCCAGGGCATCAAAGTTATATTTAAAAGAAATTTATAATTTTAAGTTCTTTTTTATGGAAACTTGGTAAGGCTCGTGGGTGAAGCAATTAAAGAGGGCTAAAGAGAAAGTTGTAAAGAATTCACAAAACCAGTTTCAAGAATATTACCAGTCAGCCAGAGCTGAGAATAATCTGAGTAAATATTTTGAAAAGTTACATCAGATGATTTTAATGGGTTTATAAATTGGTCAATTTGTGAAAAATTCAAATCTTTTGAATTGAAACAGATTTTTGTTCTCATAAAAATTACCTTCAAATGGAGTTGCATAAAAATCTGAAAATAAAGGAAAAGATGGCTTAATTAATGAATTAAATAAAACAAGTAAAAAAGCAGTAAGTTCGGCCGGGCCGAACTTTGAATACCTTCCACCATTTAGAACGAATTTGAAAATTTTCAAAAAATAAAATCCTTAAAAAATTCTGTTAATATTTTAAAAATACCGAACATAGCCGTTATATTGGTGTCTATACGACGTGGACCTACATAGGCTTTGTTTGTCATAAGCCATTACCAAATTCAAATTCGAAACTTTAAATAAACGGTGACTAATGTAGCTAAAATCATCAAAATATCGTATATAGGGAGGTACCGTTATATCGGAGCTATGCGAAGACCTGGACCTGCATTGACAAATTTCTGTCACAGGCTGTAGCTTCCATTACAAACTGCAAATACGACATCTCAAACATTTTCTTTGAGAATTGTATTGTATTGTAAAATCGTCAAAATACCGAATATAGGGAGGTACTGATATATGGGGCCTATACGAAAACCTGGACCTGCACAGACTATATTCTGTCACAGACTGTAGATCCCATTACGAATTCTAAATACGTAGTTTGAAACAATTCCGGTGAACAATGACGATAAAATTATCCAAATACCGAATATTGGGAGGTACCGTTATATGGGGGCTATACGAAGACGTGGACCTACATGGCCCATTTACGAACTTAACCTGCCTACTGGAAAAATAAACATGTGTACCAAATTTTAGCCTTCTATCTCAATTCGTTCGAAAGATAGCGTGATTACAACAGACAGACGGACAGACAGAGGAGGAGTTACAAACGAAATTAAAAAGTTAATATACCCTCCATAGTATGGTGGAGGGTATAAAAAATATTCCATGACCACGGAACAAAAATCATGGATAAATAATATTTTTTAAGAAAATCCTGGACAAAAGTGCTGACTTTTAGGGCAATTTTATCAAAAAATTTAATCTTTATACCCTACACCACAAGGTGGCCAGGGTATTATGTCTTTGTACATTTGTGTTGTGTAACAGGCAAAGGAAACGAGATAGACCCATAGTTCCTTTCGATGATCTGCATAGAATCACATTTTGAGTCGATTTTTTTACGGTCGGACAGTCCGTCTGTCCATGTATTTTTGTGAACAAAGTACAGTTCGCATTTATTATCCGATTGCGATGAAATTTTGCACAAATCATTTGTTTGGCCCAAGGACGAACCCTATTGAAATTGGAGATAATCGGTAAAAAATTAGATATAGCTCCCATATATATCTTCGTCCGATTTGCCTTTTATTGTACACCAAAAGTGTAATATCAGTCCGAATACTACGGAATTTTGCACTTACAACCAAATTAGGCATGAAAATAAGTATGCCAAATTTCATCGAAATCGGTTCAGATATAGCTATAGCTCCCATATATATTGTTCATCCGATTTTTTATTTTTGTCCTCCGCAGCCGTAATATGCACTCCATAACAACAATATTTGAAGAAAAAAAAACTAATACAGCTCCGAAATACATTTGCTAAATTTTATCGAGATCGGTTCAGATTTGGATATAGCTCCCATACATAACTTCTTCCGATTTACCTTTTCTGGTGCACCAAACGTCTAATATTTGTCCAAATGGGATGGAATTTGGCACCTATGACGGAATTGAGTCTAGAAGCTAGTACGTCAAATTTGGTGAAGATCGGTTCAGATATAGCTATAGCTCCCATATATACTGTTCATCCGATTTGTCATATTTGTTACCCACAGCCGTAATATGCACTCCTTAACAACGATATTCAGGGAAATATATCAAATACAGCCCAGAACTATCTTTACCAAATTTTATTGAAATTGGTTCCGATTTGGATATAGCTCCTATATATATCTTTATCCGATTTCAAATTAATTGTGCACCAAATGGGCAATACAAGTCCGAATTTAAAAGATACAAATGCTTCGGCATATCTAGTCCTTTGAACTTTAAATTATAATTATAATCATCGCGTGTATGATTGAATTCTCCCATAAAAACTGTTAATTGTTATGTGGAGCTCTACTAAATTAGCAAATTGGTGTAGGGTATCATAAAGTCGGCCCCGTCCGACTTTAAGACTTTCTTTACTGTTTTTTTAAATATTTTTTTAATAAAATTTTCTAAACGAAAATCAAAATATTGTCCACAAAGTTTTCGAATACGATATACTTAAAAAAATCATTATTTTTTAAATTTGGTTTTTTACAAAGTTTTCAAATTCATGATTATATCCAGTTTTTGGTTAGAGGTCCTTGAATGAAATATTTAAAAAAAATATAATTATTGGCATGCGGTCCCTTGATAAACATTTTCTTAAAAAAATTACGACTTTCGATAATTCAATACAACATTTTTTTTATATGATTTAGATGAATTTTTCAAAATATCTACGATTTTTTTCCAGAAAGTCTAAAAAAATTTAATTAAAAATTCTATCACTTTTTTTAAAAGGTCCTTGTATATAATTTTCTTAGGAATCTACGCTTAAGAATTTTCAAAAAAAAAAAAATAATAATAATAAATATTTAAGATTTTTTTTAATAGCCTCCTTCTACGAATTTTATTAAAAAGCCTTGCAACTACACAAATCATGGATCTGTCCTTATGGATGGTCCTTAAATACATTTTAATTCCAATGATTTTTGCTCAGGAAGTTTTTGAAAAAAAATTTGTTAGAAATCCTATAATTTTTTATCACGATCTTGGTCTGAGGTCGTTGGGTGTTTTTTTTTTTTTTAAATTAACGATTTTGGTAATGAAGACCTTGAATAAAAATTTTTAATAACCTAAGATTTTTGGTGAGACATACAATCACAATGTTTCTCCGTCAGGAGGATTTTGAGCAAAATAGTCTTACGGGGATTTTTAAGAATATTTCGTTGCGGAAGTTTATAAAGAAATTATTATGTCCGTCAAGATAAATTAAGATTTAAATAGCAAAGACACAAACCAATGTGATTTTTTCTCCGGTTCACAGAGGGTTAATAAAGAGAGAGAGAGATAGAGAGAGGGAGTAGTAAACCAGAGAAAAATTAAAGGTAAATTAAGTTATATTAGTTCTGATCAAATTTCAAAACTTTCCGTACAAACTTAAAAATGAAGCGGTGTCGAGGCTTGGCACAAATGAAAGGTCTCGAGGAGTACTTTCGGAATATGTGGATTTATAGCCAAAAAAATTCAGACTTAGGAATTTTTTAAATTTTCTGAAGAATTATCGCTCAATTTTAGGACAATTGCAGATAAAAGGGTCCACAGATCAGAAACTAAAAATGAAGCGGTGTCGAGGCTGGGCAATTAAGTACTCCTCGAAACCTTTCGTTTGTGCCCAGCCTCGACACCGCTCCATTTTTAAATTTGTACAGAAAGTTTTGAAATTTGATAAAAAATAATATAATATAATTTACCTTTAATTTTTCTCTGGCTTACTACTACCTCTTTCTCTATCTCTCCCTCTTTAATAACCCTTTGTGAACGGGGAAAAAATCACCTTGGCTTGTGTCTTTGCTAATTAAATTTAAATTTAATAAAGGGGCCCGCAGATGTATAGAATCTTCACAACAGATCTTATGTTTGCAAAAATGTTGGTATGTGTAAATTTGAAGAGAATTGGAAAGCTTATTTCGCTTTCTTTGAGCGTTTAGTTTTTCAAAATCTTGAACCCTATGTGGAGCAGGTAGTAAAAGAAATGGTCCGATCTCTACCATAACAGAACTTGTGTTGATGGAAATATTTTAGATGTACCATGTCTGGAATGGAATCGGATGTTGATTTCGCTTTTTATGAGCTTCATGGATATTCAAAATTTTGAGCTTTTGTGAGGGAGGTACCAGAAGGAGCGCACGGATATTGTCAATTTTCGCACCAGACCTAGCACTGACGCAAATATTAGGATATGCAAAGTTGGAGCAAAATCGGATTATTGTTTCTCTTCCTGTGCAAAAAAAAAAAATAATTTTTTTTTTGAAAATTTCGACCATTTGTGGAGGAGGTATTAAAAGAAGTGGACCGATATATTCCATCTTAACACCAGACCTTGGGTTGATAAAAATATTGCGATGTGTGAAATTTGAAGACAATCGAACTCTTACATTTTGTAAGAGTTGTAATCATTCAAAATTTTGACCATTTGTGGGGGAGGTACTTCATGGAGTGGACCGATATTGTCCATTTTCACACCTGACCTAGCACTGACGCAAATATTAGGATTTGCAAAGTTGGAGCAAAATCGGACTATCGTTTTTCTTTCAGTGCAAAAATCCACAAGGAGTGGATCGATATATTCCATCTTAACGCCAGATCTTGGGTTTATACAAATATTGGGATGTGTGGAATTTGAGGACAGTCGGACACCCACATCACATTTTATAAGACCTATAATTATTCACAATTTTGACGCTTTGTGGGGGAGGTACTTGATGGAGTGGACCGATATTGTCCATTTTCGCACGTAGCACTGTCGCTAAAATTAGGATTTGCAAAGTTGGAGCAAAATCGTATTCTCGTTTCTCTTTCTGTGCAGAAAATGTATTTTTTGAAAATTTCGACCATTTGTCGGGAGGTACTAGAAGGAGGGGACCGATATTGCCCATCGCCGAACTCGATCTAAGTTTGACAATAATATTACGATGTACCAAGTTTGGACCAAATTGGAGACTCCCTTTAAGAGTTATCGTGCGCACCAGCCTGCCAGACAGACAGACCGACGGACGGACGGACGGACGGACGGACGGACATCGATAGATCGACTCCAAATGTTCTGAAACGGATTTGGTCCAAAGAGACCTAGGGTCTAAAACCGTTATTTCGACTAGGCACGTTTTGACCGTATCAAATGATATATACCCTCTGTAGCCATATGGCTGAGGGTATAAAAACACTGTTCTCTGTTAGATATTCTTGAACAATATTTTCTTAAAAAATGCGATTTTTGAGCAGGAAGTTCTCGAAAATATATTAAAGAATTCAGGTTATTGGCTACGAGATTATAAAATAACAGTTTCTTAAAAAAATCCACAAAATCTACGTCATATTAATTAAATTAATACACAATTTTTAGGTCCGTGAAAAAATTGGTCCTAAATATCCCCAAGATATTTTTTTTTTGAAAATTTCGACTTTTTGTGGGGGAGGTACCAGAAGGAGTGGACTGATATTGTCCATCGCCGAACTCGATTTTAGTTTGACAAAAATATTACGATGTACTAAGTTTGGACCAAATTGGATACTCCCCGCGAAGTGTTATCATGCGCACCAGCCAGACAGACAGACGGACGGACGGACATCGCTAGATCGACTCCAAATGTCCTGAAACGGATTTGGTGCAAAGAGACGTGGAGTGTAAAACCGTTATATCGACTAGGCACTGACCCCTCTAGCCATATGACTGAGGGTATAAAAATCTATAATTTAAAGAGAGAGAAACTTCCTCAAAAAGAGCTATCCCACTTATATATCAATTGATACATTTGTAGTAGAGATTCATATATAGGGACGAACTAGGGGAAGGCGTATTCGACTTCCATATTTGACTATCGCCGCAAGGCCAAGAAATCCGCATTGTCTTTTATAAACTCTATGTTTAGCCTTTTATTTACACAAATAGTAGATATTCACATAAGAAGACATGACGTCCTTCTTTTTTGAAGCGATATTGACCTTTATGAAAAAAATCTGTTCTTTTTATAAATATAACATAAAATCCGGTTATTTAATGAAAATTCGAGGAAGAGAGGACCGACTGGCATTCTATTTGTGAATATAAATGTTGGCTTTGTATTGAGTATCGGTGGTGAATTAATTTTCCTATAGGGGAGTCCCTTTAGAAGTCTTCTGTAGCGAATGCGTTTTGATCTACAATAAAAAATAACCGGTGTTCCGCTTTTTTTCTCTCAAATATTTTTTTTATAAAATTGAGAAAATCCAAAAAATGGAGACAAAATTGGCTTAGAACGTAATAACCCGACAACAAGAAAACAAGAAGAAAAAAAATAGAATTTTAATTATTTGCCAATTTCTGAATGAGTAAATACAGATAAAAATTAAACATTCAATTTGTCACGGCAGGTTCTTGGAATATTTGTTTGGTCGTAGTGCCGGGGGGGGGGGGGGGGGGGGGGTTGGGTAATGAAAAAAAAAAAAAAACTCTTTAACTGGTTATGTCTCCTACAATACAACACCGCCCACCTTCCTCCTCGCTGTGTAGTCAGCTATTTATTTAGCATTTTTTAATTATCTTCTCTTGTTCCATTGTTGTTGTTGTTGTAAAGGTAACAACATTAGCTACACACGGCCGCCAGCCAAGTTATTACCAAGCAATTGTTTTAATGAAATTTCCGTCCAAATAGAAGGCAATTGTTTTGAAAGATTTTTTTTCTTTGGTTTGTAACAAAAATCTGAGGAAAAAATAGAAAGTAAACTTTTGTTTCGGGTTCTCTATACGATTTGAAAAAAAAAAAAATAGAGAAAGAAACAAATGAATATTGGATTTTAATATTTTTTTGCTTTGTTTATAATTCTTGATGAAGGCTTGAGTTTTTTTTTAACAATGATCCAAAATAATTGCCTACATGGGAATTGTTTGTTTGTTGCTGTTGTTAATAAAAAAGCTGATGGTATTCAAATGTTGTGGGGCAGCGTGAGAAGGTGCATGGAGGAATGTCAGAAAAAAAGTAGATGACAGCATAGAAAGCGAGAGAGATTTTTTCTACAATTGTAACGAATTTAATCAAAATAATGATTGAGTTTTTATACCCTCAGCCATATGGCTACAGAGGGTATATATCATTTGATACGGCCAAAACGTGCCTAGTCGAAATAACGGTTTTAGACCCTAGGTCTCTTTGGACCAAATCCGTTTCAGAAAATTTGGAGTCGATCTAGCGATGTCCGTCCGTCCGTCCGTCTGTCTGTCTGTCTGGCTGGTTGGTGCGCACGATAACTCTCGAAGGGAGTATCCGATTTGGTCCAAATTGGCTACAACGTAATATTTTTGTCAAACTTAGATCGAGTTCGGAGATGGGCAATATCGGTCCACTCCTTCTGGTACCTCCCCCACAAAAGGTCGAAATTTTCAAAAAAAAACAAATTTTTTGCACAGAAAGAGAAAGGCTAATCCGAATTTGCTCCGACTTTGCGAATCCTAATATTTGCGTCAGTGCTAGGACAGGTGTGAAAATGGACAATATCGGTCCACTCCATCAAGTACCTCCCCCACAAAATATTGAAATTTTGAGTACCCATGAAGCTCATAAATCGCCAAATTAACATCCGATTCCATTTAGACTTGGCACATCTGTCGAAATATTTATATCATATTTTAGGTCCGATAGGAAATGGGCAATATTGGCCCATTGCTTCGGGATCTGCTCCATAGAGGGTCAAACGTTTGAATAACCTTAACACTAGTCAAAATATATTTAGATAATCGAACATAGGCTGAGGTTATATCTCTGGCGGCAATACCGACTGATACTTTTTAACTTGTTTTTTTAAGAATTTTATTCCAAATACCAGTACTTTCGTACAATTGTAGGGTGCATTTCCAAACCACCGCCAAATCTCAAACAAAAATACTATCAATAATGGAAATATGAAATTTAAGAATTTAATCTCTATCCCTTCATCGAATATCAAATGTAGTACCATTTAGTACTTTTCCAATAACTGTAGGACATATTTCCAAAACCACAACCATATCTTAACCACAGACACAAATAGTAAGCTTGATACCAAATTTCAGGATTCTAACTCTATTGGTTCACACAAATTCAAATTGTACCAAATTTAGTAATGTTTAGTACACATAAGTACAAAATGTTTGTAAATACGAAATTTTGAAGAGAGTTGAATGTTTATTTCGCTTTCTTTGAGCGTTTTGTTTTTCAAAGTCTTGAACGCTATGTGGGGGAGGTACCAGAAGAAATAATTCGATCTCTACCTTATCTTTATAACAGATCTTGTGCTGATGGAAATATATAATTGTACCAAGTCTGAATGGAATCGGATTTTAATTTCGCGTTTTATGAGCTGCATGGATATTCAAAAATTTTTACCTTTTGGAGGGAGGTGCCGGAAGTAGTGGACATATACATACCATCTTCACATCAGATCTAGTGTTAGTAGAAATAATGGTATCTGTGAAATATGAAGAGAATCGGATGCTAATTTCAGTTTTTATAATTGTTTTGTTTATTAAAAACTTTGACCATTTGTGCGGGAGGTGCGGCAGAAGGAATGGTGCGATATATTCCAATTTCAGACCAGACATTGGGGTTAATAGAAATATTGTAATGTGTGTAATTTGAAGAGACCCGTATGCTTATTTCGGTTTTTATAATCGCTTTGGTTATTCAAAATGTTGACTCTTTGTGGGGGAGGTACCACAAGGAATGGTCCGATCTCTACCATCTTTATAACAGATCTAGTGTTGATGGAAATATTGAGTTGTGCCAATGGAATCGGATAGTAATTTAGCATTTTATGAGCTTCCTGGGTATTCCAAGTTTCGACCCTTTGTGGGGGAGGTAACAGAAGGAGTGGACCGGTATATTCCATATTCACGCCAGAATTTGGGTTAATAAAAATATTATGATGTGTGAAATTTGAAGACAACCGGACACTGACATCAAATTTTATAAGAGTTTTAATTATTTAAAATTTTGACCCATGGGGGGGAGGTACCAGAAGGAGTGGACCGATATTGAGCATTTTCGCACCTGATCTAGCACTGATGGAAATATTGGGATTTGCAAAGTTTCAGCAAAATCGAATCATCCTGTCTCTTTCTGTGCAATAAAATAATTTCCTTGAAAATTTCGACATTTTGTGGGGGAGGTACCAGAAGAAGTGAACCGATATCGCCCATCTCCGAACTCGATCCTAGTTTGACAATAATATTACGTTGTACCAAGTATGGATCAAATCGGATACTCCCTTCGAGAGTTATCGTGCGCACCAGCCAGACAGACAGACGGACGGACATCGCTAGATCGACTTCAAATGTCCTGAAACGGATTTGGTCCTAAGGTACCTAGGGTCTAAAACTGTTATTTCGACTAGGCACGTTTTGAACGTATCAAATGATATATATCCCCTTTGTAGCCATATGGCTGAGGTTATAATTAGTAAGGTTTAGTGCTTTTCTAATATACATACATACAGTACAGTTCAGTACTTTTAGTACAATTATAGGGCGCATATCCAAACCACCGCCAAATCTCAAACACAAATACTATCAGTAATGTAAATATGAAATTTAAGAATTTAATCTCTATCCCTTCATCGAATATCAAATGTAGTACCACTTAGTACTTTTCCAATAACTGTAGGACATATTTCCAAAGCCACAACCATATCTTAACCACAGACACAAATAGTAACCCTTATACCAAATTTCAGGATTCCACCTCTAATGGTTCACACAAATTCAAATTGTACCAAATTTAGTAACGTTTAGTGCACATAAGTACCTTATCCCCAAATTTCTGGATTCCAGCCCCATCGGTTCATCCAAAATCCGAATTATACCAAATTTTGTACCATTTAGTACTTTTCGTGCACAGAATTTAAAATTTCGAAAACTACCTCCATATCCTATTCCCACAATCCGTCTGTAATGTTGACTTCAAATTTCCGAATTCCTGCCCCATCCATAACTTCAAATTCAAATTGTACCAAATTTAGTACCAATTGTACCAAATTTGTACAAAAGTACAAATTTCCAAAACAATCCAATAGAAATATTTTTTTTCCCAATTTCAGGATTCCAATCCGAAATCCAAATTGTACCAAATTTAGTACACATAAATACGAATTTCTTAAGCTTCCATCATACCTCAAACCTAATCTTATTTTTAAATTTCAGGATTCCAACTCTACCGGTTCTCCCAAAATTTGAATTGTACCAAATTTAGTACCATACAGAGAGGTACAAATTTCGTAAACTTCTATATCCTAATCCTACACTCCGTTAAAAATGTTGCTTTTAAATTTCAAGGTTTGCTGCTCCATCCATTACTTCAAATTCAAATTGTACTAAATTTAGTACGATTTAGTACTTTTTGTGCACAGAATTACAAATTTCGAAAATTTCCTCTATATTTCAATTCTACAATCCGTCAGAAATGTTGATTTGAGATTTCAGGACTACTGCTCCATCCACTACTCCAAATTCAAATTGTACCAAATTTAGTACCGTTTAGTACTTTTTGTATACATGAGTACACACTTCGAAAAACTACCTCCTTACATGGTTCCAATTTCTCAACATTGATTTCCATTCCAAATTTCAAGTTTTTAGCGCTAACCGTTCACATGATTACGAAATGGTACAAAATGTAGTACATTTTAGTACTTTTCGTACACTTATAGTAGGAATGTCGAGAAATGCTTTGGAACATCCATCGTACACTCCATCAGTGACACCTATTCAAAATTCTAGCTTATTCCGTGGATCAAATCGGATAGGCCCCAGATAGACAGTCGGACGGACTAGATCTTCTCCAAATGTCCTGAAAGGAATTTGGTCCAAAGAGATCTGGGATCAAAACCCGTTATTTGGGCAATGAGGTACGTTTTCAGGAATTCGTATTAATTTTCCCTACTTTGGAAATACTTTTCAAATGGGCAGAGCTTTCATAGTTTTGAATGGCTTCCAACATTTTTTTTTGTTACCACTTACCGGTTGCGTCAACAGCCGTTAAATGGTGGCAATTAGCGTTGTAAAATTTAAATTTGTTTTGTTTTTGGCAAAATGTTTATGTTTTTCGTTTTTGGTTTTTTTTTTTGCAAATAAATGATTTGTAAAATATTGTTTTAAAGACTTTCACTTTCAAAATCACCAAAAACAAAGAAAAAAAAAACATTTAAAAGCCAAGTGGATAAATGAACTACCGGAATTTTCGTGTTTGTGTTTTTTTTTACAGGAACAACAAAAACTGTGTGTTTGGCGTTATTGACAGCCACATTCATTCATTCATTGAACCCATCTCAGCGCTGAAAATTTAGCACTTGTTACAAAGTCATGATTGGGGCTCACTTAAAATTGTTTTTTTTTTTTTTTTTTGGTTTTTTTTTTTTTTCAGTTTTTTTTTTTTAATTTTTTTTTCAAGCGGCATGCCACGAAACTTACAGCGTCATTGTAAATAACCGAACCGTCGTTGATTGTCATCAGCGTTTCCCATATCATTCCAGGCGGGCGGATGGCGGACAATCATGACGACGATGACGAAATGGCGCTGATGATTGTTGATGATCAAGTCCAGCAATTTAATAAATGATGGAATGAATGAATGAATGAATCACGTTCACCCAACAACATTCCGCCGTTGATGGTTCCATTTAAATATTACTCAATTGTTTGTTGGTGTTGTGACCAGGCAGACAGACACCCCAGTATAGCTGGTGGCCATACCGGACTGGACTAGGAAATAAACGCCGCTGCCACTCTCGTTAAAGTCGTCTTTTTTTTTTGAAATTGTTTCACCTTTTTTTGTTGAGACTTTTCGAGTGTTACTTGAGAATTCACGTTTTTCTCTGCTCTTCGACAGCTTGTTTTTCAAGCTCATTTGCTGGGTAACATCACTTAAAACAATTATGGACGGGGCCCGTTACCACTCGCTAGTCATAATGACCCTTGAAATGTCATTGCTTTTCTTTGAGAGTTTGTTGTTGTTGTTTTTTTTTAAATTGTTAAAAATAATAATAATAATTTCACTTTTCCAAAAACAATTAGTTATAATTTTTTTTTGTAAATTATGCCATAAAATTGATGGCCTCTTAACAATTGAAAGCCGAAAAACAATTTAAAGTTCAGGCCAGGTCATGGAAATTTTTCTAAATAGGAAGATAAGGGATAGTAGCTACGAAGGTCCGAAAGTCCGTGAAATCCAAAGAAATATTCAAAAATCCAAATGGCGGAGGAAAAAAGAATTATTTAAAACCACCCTCATAGTTCTTTAGAAATTTTTCCTAGGAATTTTATTGTCCCCTAAAAAATTCACAAAAAAACAGAATTTCAAATAATAATAATTATAAATAAGTAATAAAAAATTAATTTAAAAAATAACTAAATAAAAAATTAAAGTGTGATAATTAATTAAAAAATAAAAAGAATTTATTAAAAAATAAAAAGAATTAATTAAAAAATTAAACAAATTAATTAATCTAAGCTTCGGATGTAAGACCTAAAATTTCAGAATTGATCCACAAAAAATTAATTAATTAATTTAATAAAAAACAAATTAATTAAAAATAAAAATATTAAAAATTTTATTAAATTAAAATTATTTAATTAAAAAATAAATTAATTAAAATTATTTATAAATAACAGTTTTAAAAACTTTAATTTAGCAATTTTATTGTCCCCTAAAAATTCACAAAAAATTAAATTAAAATTATTTCATTAAAAAATAAATTAATTGAAATTATTTTAAAACAACAATTTTAAGAAAATTAATTTAAATAATTATCAAAATTAATTAATGAAAAAATTTAAATTAAAAAATTAAACAAATTAATTAATCTAATTTCGGAAGTAAGGCTTAAAAAATCAGAATTTGTCCAAAACAAATTAATTAATTAAATAAACAACAAATTAATTGAAAACAAAATTTTTAAAAATTTTATTAAATTAAAATTATTTAATTAAAATATAAATTAATTAAAATTGTTTAAAAACAACAATTTTAAAAAATTTATTTTAACTAAAAATTAGAATTAATTAATTAATGAAAAAATTAATTAATTAAAAATAAACATTAAAAATTTAATTAAACCACTAATTAAAAATTTAAATTAAAAGCAAGGCCAATATAAAAAATTATTTATTTAATTGAAAAATAAATTAATTAGAAATATTAAAAATTACAATTAAATTAATTTATTAAAACAATGTTTTAATTTATTAAAACAGTAAGTTCGGCCGGCCCTCCACCACTTGAAACCAATGTAGAAATTTTCACAACAAAAGAAAAAAAAAATAAATAAAATCCATTAAAAATTCGGTTTAAATCTTAAAAATACAGAATATAGCCGTTATATTTTGGTTAATACGAAGGCATGGACCTGCATAGGCAACTTTTGTCCATACTATGGTGGAGGGTATAAAAATGCTTAAGTTAAGCTTCCAAAGCAAGGTTGTATAGTTTATATTAAATTTAATTAATTCATTAAAAAATAAATTACAAATAAAAATAATAAAAATTAAATTAATTAATTAAAAATTAAATTAATTAAACTTAGTTAAAAATAAAAATATTAAAAATTTAATTCAACTAAACATTAAAATTAATTAAGTAATTAAAAAACTAATTAAGTTAAGCTTCGAAAGCAAGGATTATATACAAATTCATTAATTTATAATAAAAAAATATTAAATTATAATTAATTATTTAAAAAATTAATTAAGCCAAGCTTCGAAACCAAAGCCTAAAAATTCAAAATTTTTTCACAGAAAAAATTAGTCAATTAAAAAACTAAATTAAAAATGAAATTAATTGAAAACAAAAATATTAAAAATTAATTAATTGATTAAAATTAAATGAAAATATTAAAGATTTAATTTAACTTAAAATTAAAATTGATTAAGTAATTAAAATTAATTAAGTTAAGCTTCGAAAGCAAATTAAAATAAATTAATTAAATTTGAGTAAAAATAAAAATTTTAAAAAATTATTAAAAAAAAAATAAAAATAATTAATTAATACAAAAAAATTATTCAGCTATGCTTCGAAAGCAAGGCCTATAAGGTCGGCCAAGAAGACTATTTTTTTTTTTTTTGTAATTTGACTCTCTTTAAATTTTACATCACAATATTTGTTTTGACAGATAACTTAGTTGTCAGATGGGCTTACTTTGGCCGATATTATATGGGCCCTGCTCGAAAGTACATGTGCATTTTTTCCAAAGAAGAAAAAATTACAATGATCTACAAAAAAAAAAATCTTAGATGGCCCTCCTAAAAAATTCTTTTCTCAGAAATTTTACGAAAATGGTTGACGATTGAGGGGGAGGTACTTAATGAAGTGGGCCTATAGACTTAGGCTTCAAAAGTCCGTGGAAAATTTCATTTGGAAATTTGTCTTTCAAAAAAAAAAAAATATATATATAATAATATTAATAAAAAAATCTGAAAAACTCCATGACTATAGTCCATGTGAAATTTTATAAGAACTCACCCAGGTCTATTACTGAAATAAAACCCTTATATTAAATAAATTGTTAAATAAAAATTCTTCAAAACCCAACGAATCGATCTCCGAAAGTCTATAGTATTTTTCAAAAAAAATAAGATAGTTCAAAAAAAAAAAACCTATAAAAATCCGCAGGTGTCCACGAAAAAAAATTACGAAAATCCTCAAATTTCTCCATGGAAAATTTGTTATCCGCCAATTTATTACCAAATTTCCCACCTTCGGAGATGCTTTGCGGCTTTTCTCATTAAATTTATCAAAAAACCAAAATTTCCAATTATATTTCATATAATTTTTTCAAATTCACTTTTATTAACCTCTAACCACCATTACTAACAAAGTCAATGCACTGCCACCAAATATTGTAAAGATGATTTCATATTTTCCTCCTAAACCTAACGCATTTCACTCTCGCCTTCTCTCTCGCTCTTTCTCTCCTTCCATCTTTACACCCACTGGCGATGCAACACAAAGCCAACGGATCATTGATCCATGGGGGCTTTGGTGGCGATCATTAGCATTACATAAAAGCTTGCCTTTGTTGGTTGGAAAGGTGGCTGCAACATTCCAGCTATGCAGCGGCGATGGTTCATCGATTTTCATTTTTTGATAATGATGATTTTGATAGGCGCTTTTGGCCGAGGAGGGTAAAGGTGGTTGGTGATGGTGGTGGTTAGGGGTTTTACAATGTAAAAATGAAAACAAAAAAAAAACTTTCACTGATGTACAACACCAATTACGAAAGGGAAGCTATGGATGCCCAAAATTGAAGATGCACCATTGGGTGATAATGGACAATGAGCTGAATAAGATCTATTCAAAAAATCTCCGATAAATGCCTTGAGAGTCCTTGAAAAAAATATTCTTTAGAAAAATATCCATTTTTTGGTTGGCTGGTATTTGAAAAATTATCCTTTCAAAATTCACGAGAAAGGCTCTGTTAAATCGGTAAAAAATATTTCTAAAAATTGTTTCTTAAAAAACCTTCGATAAATGCTTTGAGAGTCCTTGAAAAAATATTCTTTAGATAAATCCAAGCTTTTTATACCCTCAGTCATATGGCTCAGAGAGGGCAGATATCATTTGATACGGCCAAAACGTGTCTCATCGTCATCAACAACGGCTTTAGACCCTAGGTATCTTTGGACCAAATCCGTTTCAGGACATGGAGTCGATCTAGCGATGTCAGTTTGTCTGTCTCGAAGGGAGCATTCGATTTGATGCAAACTTGATACATCCAAATATTATTGTCAAACTTAGATCGAGTTTGGAGATGGGCTATATCGGTTCACTCCTTCTAGTACCTCCACCACAAAAGTGTCCAAATTTCCAAAAATATATTTTACCGCACAGAGACAGAAAGGGTAATCCGATTTTGCTCCAACTTTGCAAATCCTAACATTTCAATTAGTGCTTCCTCATTTGCGAAAATGAACAATATCGGACCACTCCATCAAGTACCTCCCCCACAAAGTGTCAAAATTTTGAATATATACAATTCTTATAAAATGTGTTGTAAGAGTCCGATTGTCTTCAAATTTCACACATTCGAATATTTTTATTAACACAAGGTCTGCTGTGAAAATAGAATATATTGGCTCACTCCTTCTGATACCTCCCCCACAAAAGGTCGAAATTTTAAAAAATAAATTTTCTGTACAAAACGATAAAGGATAATCTGATTTTGCTCCAACTTTTCAAATCCTAATATTTGCGTCAGTGCTAGGTCAGGTGTGAAAATGGATAATATCGGTCCACTCCATCAAGTACCTCCCCCACAAAGTGTCAACATGTTGAATAATTACAATACTTATTAAATGTGCTGTAAGAGTCCGATTGTCTTCAAATTTCCCACATCCGAATATTTTTATTAACCCAAGGTCTGCTGTGAAAATGGGTTATATCGGCGGACTCCTTCTGGTACCTCCCCCACAAAGCGTCAAAATTTTGAATATCCATGAAGCTCATAAAACGAAGCGAAATTACCACCAGATTCCATTCAGATTTGTTATTTCTCAACATTTCCATAAACACAAGGTCTGTTATAAAAATGGTAGAGATCGAACCATTCCTTCTGGTACCTCCCCCACAAAGGGTCAACGTTTTATACAACCAAAACTTTTATAAAATCCGATATAAGTATCCGATTCTCTTCATATTTTACACATCACCTTATCTCTACCAATACAAAATATGCTGTAAAAATGGAATATATCGGTCCACTCCTTCTGGTACCTGCCCCACAAAAGGGCAAAACTTGTGAATATCCATGAAGCTCAATAAACGCGAAATTAAGTTCCGAAACCATTCAGATTTGGTATATCTCAATATTTCCATCAACACAAGATCTGTAACAAAGATGGTAAAGATCGGACCATACCTTCTGGTACCTCCCCCACAAAGGGTCAAAGTTTGGAATAAACAAAACGATTATAAAGTCCGAAATAAGTACCCGGTTCTCTTCATATTTCACACATCTCATTATTTCTACCAACACAAAATATGCTGTAAAGATGGAATATATCGGTCCACTCCTTCTGGTACCTCACCCACAATGGGTAAAAATTTTAAATATCTATGAAGCCATAAAACGCAAAATTACCATCGGATTCGATTCAGATTTGGTACATCTGAATTTTTCCATCAACACAAGATCTGTTATAAAGACGGTAGAGATCGGACCATTCCTTCTGGTACCTCCGCCAACAAGGGTTAAAGTTTTGAATAACCAAAACAAATATAAAATCCGAAATAAGCAGCCGATTCTCTTCATATTTTACACATCCTATTATTTCTACCAACTCAAGATCTGCTGTGAATATGGGATATATCGGTCCCCTCCTTCTGGTACCTCCCCCACAAAAGGACAAAAATTGAAAATATCCATGAATCTCATAAAACGCAAAATTACCATCAGATTCCATTCAGACTTGGCACATCTCAATATTTCTAAGAACACAAGATCTGTTATAAAGATGGTAGAGATCGGTCCACTCCTTCTGATACCTCCCCCACAAAAGGGCAAAGATTTTGAATATATATGAAGGTCATAAAACCCAAAATTACCATCAGATTACATTAAGATCTGATGGTAGATGATAGAAATTGGACCATTTCTTAAGAAACCTCCCCTACATAGGGCTTTCAAAAAAAATTATCCCATATCTCATATAAAGTGAAGGAGGCAACCAATGTAGTCCAAACCAAGCACCTCGCAATATTTATATCATATTTATTTAGGTCCGATACGAAATGAACAATATTGGCCCATTCCTTCGGAACCCACTCCATAGAGGGTCAACAATTTGAATAATCATAGCAGATGTCAAAATATATTTAAATAATCGAACATTGGCTGAGGGTATACATCTGTCGGCAAACCGACTGATACTTTTAAACTTTTTTTTTTTTTTGGTTAGATACTCCTTGACGAATTATCCTTTCAAAAATTCACGAATTAAACCGAGGGGAAAAAATGATCTCACTTCCCACTCTCCTTTGGCCATGCAAAAATTAATGATTGCCAGAACCAGTTACGAAAGTGTTGAAAAAAATGCATGACTTCAGTTGACCCATATTTCATAACTCATGCAATTTTTTTTTTATTTGACAACTAATTAAGGAGTAAATATTTTCCAAATGACGATATGCCTGCCTAACATTAGAATGGAGTCATTCACACACACACACTCATGGGGGAAGGGGAGAGGGTGTCATCTAATTGAAAAAATATATATATATTTTTTGCATTCGCTATTTGTTTTTTTGCGACTGGCAAATGTTGTTAATTAACACTCTCAACTCCTTCAAAGAAGCTGAACAGCAACAACAACATCCCGCAAAAAATTAATGCGCTAAGTAATTCTCAACATTGTCACTATCATCACATCAGCGAGCAGGCAACAACAACAACAAAAACACATCAGAGCAGATATGACACAATTTCATTTGGAAGCTACTCTGGAGGCAGTAGCAGCAACAGCAGCTGCTGCTGTTGTTGCCATTTTTTTGTTTTTGCAATGGGGAGTTGTGAACTATGACTTTTTTTCGTTGCATTCTCCGGTGGCGTTTGGGGAATTAAAACTTCGGGCGGTGCGACGTTCAGCACATACATCCAAATGTATTAATTAAAAGCCAGCTCAAAATGTTGTCATTTAGCGGTGGCGTCTATGTGGTTGTGTGTGTGTGTGTCCGTGTGTGTGTGCGAGTGCGTCTCCGCGGTGGTAAACCACAAAAAGTCAACGCCCCAAAAATGAACATTAATTTAACTAAACACGACACAATGAATGCGAAAACGACAAATAGCGACAACGACGACGACAACGACTAGTGACAGTTAATAACCAGTTTAATTTGTAATAATTATCAGTAAATATATGACAGACAGACATACATACACACGAATATATGTACATTTAGTACAAAAAATAGTACAGAAAGAAAAAGTGAGGAAAATTAGATACAGAGAGAGAGAGAGAAAGAGAGCGAGATAGCCAGAGCGTAAGTAATACCCTAAAGTGGATAATAAATTTATCCACGTTTGTGGATAAATAAATTATCCACACTTGTGAATAAATTCATTATCCACGATTGTGGATAAAATATTTATCCACGTGTGTGGATAAAAAACTTATTCACGTTTGTGGATAAATTATTTTATCTTCGTTTGTGGATAAATGAATTATCCACATCCGTGGATAAATTAATTATCCACTTTTGTGGCTAAATAAGTTATTCACGTTTGTGGATAAAAAATTATCCACGTTTGTGGATAAATAAATTATCCAGGTTTGTGGATAAAAAAAATTATCCAGGTTTGTGGATAAAAAAATTATCCACATTTGAGGATACAAAAACTACCCAGGTTGCGGACAAAAATATCCATATTTTTGGATAAATAAATTATCCACATTTGTGGATAAATAAATTATACACATTTGTTGATAGATAAATTATCAACGCTTGTGGATAATTTATTTATCCACAAACGTGGATAATTTATTTATCCACAAACGTGGATAATTTATTTATCCACAAACGTGGATAATTCATTTATCCACAAACGTGGATAATTCTCCACAAACGTGGATAATTCATCTATCCACAAACGTGGATAATTTATTTATCCACACACGTGGATAATTTATTTATCCACAAACGTGGATAATTCAGTTATCCACAAACGTGGATAATTCATTTATCCACACACGTGGGTAATTTTTTATCCACAAACGTGGATAATTAATTTATCCACAAAAGTGGATAATTAATTTATCCACAAAAGTGGATAATTTATTTATCCACCAATGTGGATTATTTACATATCCACAAATGTGGATAATTCACTTATCCATAGATGTGGATAATTCATTTATCCACAAACATGGATAATCAATTTATCCACTGATGTGGATAATTTATTTATCCACAAAGGTGGATAATTTATTTAGCCAAAAAAAGGTGGATAACTGATTTATCCACAAATGTGGATAATTTATTTATCCACAAACGTGGATAATTTACATATCCACAAATGTGGATAATTTATTTATCCACAAATGTGGATAATTTATTTATCCACAAACGTAGATAATTCTCCACAAACGTGGATAATTATTTATCCACAAACGTGGATGATTTATTTATCCACAAACGTGGATAATTCATCTATCCACAAACGTGGATAATTTATTTATCCACAAAAGTGGATAATTCATTTATCCATAGATGTGGATAATTCATTTATCCACAAATGTGGATAATTTATTTATCCACAAACAATTTATTTATCCACAAACGTGGGTAATTAATTTATCCACAAACGTGGATAATTTATTTATCCACCAATGTGGATAATTTTTTTATCCACAAACATGGATAATTCATTTATCCACAAATGTGGATAATTGATTTATCCACAAACGCGGATAATTCATTTATCCATAGATGTGGATAATTCAGTTATCCACAAATGTGGATAATTCATTTATCCACAAATGTGGATAATTTATTTATCCGCCAATGTGGACAATTTTTTATCCCCAAATGTGGATAATTTACTTATCCACAAGCGTGGATAATTTATTTATCCACAAACGTGGATAATTTATTTATCCACAAACGTGGATAATTCATTTATCCACAAACGTGGATAATTTATTTATCTACAAACGCGGATAATTCATTTATCAACAAATGTGGATAATTCATTTATCCACAAACGTGGATAATTCATTTATTCACAAACCTGGATAATTTATTATGTGGATAATTCACTTATCGGCTAATGTGCAAAATTTTTTTATCCACAAACGTGGATAATTCATTTATCCACAAACGTGGATAATTTCTTTATCCACAAACGTGGATATTTTTTTATCCACAAACGTGGATAATTTATTTATTAACACATGTGGATAGTTTATTTATCTACAAATGTGGATAATTTATTTATCCAAATATGTGGATAATTCATCTATCCACAAACGTGGATAATTCATTTATCCACAAATTTGGATAACGAATGCAAACCCTAAAGTCCAACAGAGACCTAAACATTAAATTTCAGAATTTCATCCCTATCCCTTCAACCATAATCAAATTTAGTACCATTTAGTACTTTTCGTAAAATTATTGTACACATTTTCAAAACAGCCTAGTACCTAGAATCAATACTTTCAACTACAGATACCAAAAGTGCCATTCATATCAAATTTCATGATTCCAGCTCTGTACCTCCACCCAATACCCAAATTAGTACCATTTAGTACTATTCGAGCAATTATGGTACATATTTCCAAAACCACCTCTATATTTCAATTCCAGATACCAACTGAGATCTTAACATCAAATTTGAGGATTGCAGCTCTATAATTTCCCCCATTTCCAAATTGAGTACTATTTAGTACTTTTCGTAAAATTAGAGTACACATTTCGGTGGCCGAAAAATAGCTCGTGTGCTGAACATATCGCAATATTCCATTCGACAAATATTGAAAAATGATCTCGGAGTAAAGCCATTGAAATTCCAAAAAGTGCAAAAACTTACACCGCAACAGAAAGAAAATAGACTCAAAAGAGCAAAAGAGTTACTTCGCTTGGCCGAAAGTGGTGAACTGCCGAATTTGGTTTTCTCCGTCTCCGATGAGAAAACATTCGTTGTCCAGCAGTTTGTAAACAACAAAATGACCGTGTTTACTTGCCAAAGAGTTCAGCTGAAAATGTGCACCTTCGGTTGGCCACCAGAACTCAAGCGCCGGCCATGGTGATGGTGTGGGCCATAACAGCCGCCACAACAGCCGATGGTCGCTCTCCGCTCGTTTTAATCGGCCATGGCATCAGAATAAATGCCAAATATTATTGCGAAAATATTCTGGAGGGTGTATTAAAGCCTTGGGTACACAAACATTTTGGCCGCCGACCTTGGACATTCTAACAGGACTCAGCACCAAGATCAACCAAGAATGGTTACAAAAAGGAGGTTCCTCGCTTCATTTCCAGCGCACAATGGTCACCAAAATCTCCGGATACCAATCCGTTGGACTATTGTGTCTGGAGTATTTTGAAAAGCAAGGTTGGCACAAAAAATACCAAAGTGTATATCACCTCAAGAAAGCGCTTCGTCGCCGGGAATAGGCCAAAATACCGCAGAGCAACATTCCGGCAGCATGTGACGGTTTTTATTAGCCGTTTGAAGTCCAAAATTCGTGTCAAAGGTGACCAATTCGAATAAATCTAAACTTATTCTAAAATTTGATGCTATTTCCGAGATTTGCTTGCTTTCATTCAATAAAATTTAAAAAAAAATTTTTAAAATTATGACGTCTGGCTATGTTGCAGTTTTTTTAGCTCAACCTGTAGAAACTAATCTAAATTGTACCAGATTTAGTACCATTTAGTACACATAAGTACACATTTTTCGTATTTCCAAATTTCAGGATTTCCAACTCTACCGGCTCTCCCAAAATTTTTAATAGTATCATTTTTTAGTACCTTTAAGTACACATGAGTACGAATTTCTAAAGCTACCTACATACCACAGTCGTACAATGCAATAGTAAGTCTAATTTCTTAATTTCAACATTCCAGCTCTATCGATTCTCCCAAATTTTAAGTTGTACCAAATGTAGTACCATTAAGTACTTTTCGAGCACATAAGTACAAATTTCGGAAACTACCTCCATAGCCCACTACCTCCGTATCTACTCTCTGATTGTTATGTTAATTTCAAATTTCAAGATTCCAGCTCCATTCGTTCCTAAAAAAATTCCAATTGTACCAAATTTGGTACCATAAGTACGATTTTCCAAAACTACCCACATACATCAGGCCAACAATGCAATAGTAAGCCTTATTTCTAAATTTCAACCTACCAGCTCTATCGTTTCACCCAAATCATAGTTGTACCAAATTTTGTACCATTTAGTACTTTTCGTGCACATAAGTACACATGTCGAAAACTACCTCCATATCCCACTACTTTCATATCTACTCTCTGCAAATTATGTTAATTTCAAATTTCAAGATCCCAGCTCCATTCGTTCCTCAAAATACAAATTGTAGCAAATTTAGTACCATTTAGTACACAAAAGTACGAATTTCCAAAACTACCCACATACCTCAGCCCTACAATGCAATAATAAGCCTAATTTCTAAATGTCAGCATTCGGGGGCTATCGGTTCACCCAGAACGAAGTTGAGCCATATTTAGTACCATTTAGTACTTTTCGAGCACATAAGTACAAATGTCGAAAACTACCTCCATATCTACTCTTTGAAAGTTATGTTAATTTAAAATTTCAAGATTCCAGATCCTTTCGTTCCTCAAAATACAAATTGTAGCAAATTTAGTGCCATTTAGTACACAAAAGTACGAATTTCCAAAACTACCTATATACCTATTTCCAAAATTCAGTTTACCAGCTCTATCGGTACACCCAAAACGAAGTTGAGCCATATTTAGTACCATTTAGTACTTTTCGAGCACATAAGTACATTTAGTACACATAAGTACGAATTCCCACAACTACTCACATACCTCAGACCTACAATACAATAGTAAGCCTAATTTCCAAATTTCAGCCTACCAACTCTATCGTTTCACCCAAATCATAGTTGTACCAAATTTTGTACCATTTAGTACTTTTCGTGCACATAAGTACAAATGTCGAAAACTACCTCCATATCCTAATCCTAAACTCCGCCAGTAGCTAATTTCAAATTTCAGGATTTCAGCTCCACCGGACCCTCCAAATTCAAATTGTACCAAATTTAGTACCACTTAGTACTTTTCGTGTACATAAGTACAAATAACGAAAACTTCCTCCATATTCCAATCCTAAACTCCGCCAGTAATGCTAATTTCAATTTTCAGGATTCCAGGTCCATCTGTACCTCCAAATTCAAAATGTACCAAATTTAGTACCATTTAGTACTTTTCGTATACACGAGCACACACACTTCCAAAACTACATCCTTACATCGATCCAACTCCTCAACTTTGATTTCCATTCAAAATTTCAGATTTTTAGCCCTAATGGTACCATTTCGGAAGTTTAGTACCATTTTAGAACTTTTCGCAACTTAGCAATTAACATATGTAACAGAGAATAATAGAAACCACCATCCTCGTGTCATAAGTGACCAATTAATGTATGTTCATGTAAATTCCGCAAATTATTGCTATTATTAGTCTTCTATGGAAATTTTTGCATAACAACCGCCATTCATGATTCATTTATTCGTTCGTTCATTCATTTGACGTTTAGTGTGTCATTTTCGAACAATTGACAACAACAATAATGTAGTGCGTATTCATTCTAAATCGCTAATAAATGCAATTTCAAATGGCATCAACAATACATCGATGGCAGATAATCAGTCAGTCGGGCGTGTGTAATGAAGGGAGGATAAAGGGCATCGTACTCTCTCTCACACACACACACATACATACACAACCTCCCATATCAAACGCAGCAATCATAATTGATATCTCATTTGATTTTTTTTTTTTTTCAAGAAAATAAAAAAAATAAATAAACAAAATTTGTCTAAAAACAAAAACAAAGGTTAACATATTAAACGTTGTTATTGTTTTGTTTTTTTTTTTGTTGTCGTTGCACACATTAAAATTTGAAATTATATTTTTAGGATGCATTCATTTTATAAGCCTGGGTTAAAAGTGGCATTTTTCTCAAACGGTTTAAAAATAAATTAACGCTGGCAGGGCATTGGAATGAAGTGAGTCAACTTTGTTATTTTTTTGGCCCAGTTTTAAGGCTATTAAGTGTTAAGAATTAACCTCGTTAAAAAGGGTTAAATGAGTTTGTGTGTGTGTATGTGTATATTTAAGTATCAAAGTCTTACCTTTTGTCAGAAGCTGCATAAAAGCTAAAGCTGTAAAGAAATGAAAACAAAAATAAGATTTTAAAATTATGTAAAAAAAAATTAAAATAAAAAAATGGCTATAAATTTTATAAATTTTTTTAAATTTATTCTTAAATAAATATCGTTTTTATACCCTACACCACAAGGTGGGCAGGGTATTACGACTTTGTGCATTTTTTTATAACAGGCAAAAGGAAACGAGATTGACCCATAGTTCATTTTGATGATCTGCATAGAATCACATTCTGAGTCGATTTATGCATGTCCGTCCGTCTGTCCGTCCGACCGTCTGTCCATGTATTTTTGTGAACAAATTACAGTTCGCATTTATTACCCGATCCAGATGACATTTTGCACAAATCATTTTTTTGGCCCAAGGACGAACCCTATTGAAATTGGAGATAATCGGTAAAAATTTAGATATAGCTCCCATATATATCTTCGTCCGATTTGCCTTTTATTGTGCACCAAACGTGTAATGTCAGCCCGAATAGTATGAAATTGTGCACATGCAACCAAATTAGACCTGAAAATAAGTGTGTGCCGAATTTCATCGAAATCGGTTCAGATATAGCTATAGCTCCCATATATATTGTTCATCCGATTTTTTATATTTGTTACCCACAGCCGGAGTGCATATCTCCGTAACAACGATATTCAGGGAAACATATCAAATACAGCTCAGAAATACCTTTGCTAAATTTTATCGAGATCGGTTCAGATTTGGATATATCTCCCATATATAACTTCGTCCGATTTACATTTTATTGTGCACCAAACGTCTAATATTTGCCCAAATGGGATGAAATTTGGCACTTACGACCGAACTGAGTCTAGAAGCTAGTATGTCAAATTTGGTGAAGATCGGCTCAGATATAGCTATAGCTCCCATATATATTGTTCATGCGATTTGTTATTTTTGTCCTCCGCAGTCGTTATATGCACTCTGTAACAACGATATTCAGGGAAACATATCAAATACAGCTCAGAAATATCTTTGCCAAATTTTATCAAGATCGGTTCAGATTTGGATATAGCTCCCATATATAACTTCGTCCGATTTACCTTTTATTGTGCACCAAACGTCTAATATTTTCCCAAATGGGATGAAATTTGGCACTTACGACCGAATTGAGTCTACAAGCTAGTATGTCAATATTGGTGAAGATCGGTTCAGATATAGCTATAGCTCCCATATATATTATTCATCCGATTTCTTATATTTGTTACCCTCAGCCGTAATATGCACTCCGTAACAACGATATTCAGGGAAATATATCAAATACAACTCAGAAATACCTTTGCTAAATTTTATCGAGATCGGTTCAGATTTGGATATAGCTCCCATATATAACTTCGTCCGATTTACCTTTGATTGTGCACCAAACGTCTAATATTTGCTTAAATTGGATGAAATTTGGCACTAACGACCGAATTGAGTCTAGAAGCTAGTATGTCAAGTTTGGTGAAGATCGGTTCAGATATAGCTATAGCTCCCGATTTGTCATATTTGTTCCCTGCAGCCGTAATATGCACTCCGTAACAACGATATTCAGGGAAATATATCAAATACAGCTCAGAAATATCTTTGTCAAATTTTATCAAGGTCGGTTCAGATTTGGATATAACTCCCTTATATATCAAATGGGCAATACAAGTCCGAATTTAAAAGAAACAAATGCTTCGGCATATTTAGTCCTTTGAACTTTAAATTATAATTATAATCATGGCGTGTATCATTGAATTCTCCCATAAAAACTTTTAATTGTTGAGTGGAGCTCTACTAAATTGGCAAAGTGATGTAGGGTATCATAAAATCGGCCGACTTTAAGACTAACTTTACTGGTTTTACTTATTTAGTCTTTAAATCACTGACTTTAAAGCAATAATTCAAATTCCTACTTTTCTTAAAAAAAAAACTAAAAAACGATTTTTTAATCTGTAAAATATTTTTTCTTAATAAATCGACAATTTTGTTTCAAGAGGTCCTTATCCTGGAAATCCAACAACAGGAGGTCTTTTAAATATTTTTTTTAAAGTCCACATTTTTTTTGTTTTTTTTTTTTTAATCCATGATTTTTGGTCTAGATGTCCTTCAACATTTTCTTTTTAAAAGTCAGAAGATCCTTCAAAATTCTTCAGTTAAAAATTCACTGTTTGGGGTCAGACCAAATTATTTTGAAAACATATTTTCTAGAATCCTGATCTTTGGTTTAAGATTTGTTTCTTCTCCTCTTTCTTTCTTTAAAATAATACTCAAAATTACACGATTCATGGTCATGAGAATCCTCAAAATTTGTTGTTTAAAACCCTCGATTTTTTGGCCTGCTTATCTATAATATTATCCCCATTTTCGTTCATAAGCATTCTCACCATTACTTTTTCCTAAAAACCAAAACTATTCACCCGGGCCGAACTTTGAATACCCTCCACCATTTGGAATTTTCAAAAAATAAAATCCGTTAAAAATTCTGTTAAAATCTTAAAAATACCGAATATAGCCGTTATATTGGGGTCTATACGACGTGGACCGATACATTGTGACATTGTTGCCATATTTAAATTCGAAACTTGAAATAAACGGTGAATAATGTAGCTAAAATCATCAAAATACCGTATATAGGGAGGTACCGTTATATCGGAGCTATACGAAAACCTGGACCTGCATAGACAGTTTTCTGTCACAGGCTGTAGCATCCATTACGAACTTCAAATACGACATTTCAAACTATTTCGGGGACTATTGCACCTAAAATCGTCAAAATCCCGAATATTGGGAGGTACTGATATATGGGGCCTATACGAAGACCTGGACCTGCATAGACAATTTTCTGTCTTAGGCTGTAGTATCCATTATGAACTTCAAATACCAAATTTGAAACAATTCCGGTGAATAATGTCGCTAAAATCATCAAAATACCGAATATCGGGGGGTACCGTTATGTGGGGGCTATACGAAGACGTGTACCTGTATGACCCATTTTCTGCCTTATGCTGTAGTATCTATTACCAACTTCAAATACCAAATTTGAAACAATTCCGGTGAATAATGTCGCTAAAATCAACAAAGAACCGAATATGGGGGCTATACGTTATATGGGGGCTATACGAAGACGTGGACCTGTACAGACAATTTTCTGTCATAGGCTGTAGTATTCATTTTAAGCTTCAAACACCAAATTTGAAACAATTCCGGTATATAATGTCGCTAAAATCATCAAAATACAGAAAATCGGGAGGTACCGTTATATGGGGGCTATACGAAGACATGGACCTGCACAGGCAATTTTCTGTCATAGGCTGTAGTATCCACAACGAACATCAAATACCAGATTTGAAACAATTCCGCTAAATAATGTCGCTAAAATCATAAAAATACCGAATATCCGGAGGTACCGTTATATGGGGGCTATACGAAAACGTGAACTTTCATTCTTCATTTACTGTCTTAGGCTGTAGTATCTATTGCGAACTTCAAATACCAAATTTTGAAACAATTCCGTTGAATATTGTCGCAAAAATCATGAAAATACCGAATATCCGGAGGTACCGTTATATGGGGGCTACACCAAAACGTGGACCTATATGGCCCATTTTCAATGCCAAAAGTCCTGCCGACATAATACACATTTGAGTAAATTTTTATCAACTTACTTCATTTCGTTCGCAAACTAGAGTGGTTTCCACAGACAGACAGACGGATAAACGAACGGACGGACATTGCTGAATCGACATAAAATTTTTTGCTGATCAAGAATAAATATATTTTGTGGGTTCCAAAATGTATTTTTTTATTTGTTACAAACGGAATGACAAACATAATATACCCTCCATACTATGGTGGAGGGTATAATTAGGAAATATTTTGGCAATTTTTTTATTTATTTATTTATTTTTTTTTTTTTTTTTTTGTGGCAAACCTTGCAGCAAGTTTTTTTTTCGGAACACATTTTTATCAATTTTGTAATATTTGTGAAAATGGAAATATAACTTTCAAAAAAAAAAAAAAAAATTCTGACATTTAATTTTAAAAATTTTCCCTTTTTTTTTTTTTTTTTTTTTTTTTTTTTTTTTTGGAATTCAAATAAATTGCCTTTAATTTAAGGTTATTAAATTTTCGATACTTCCAGATATTTACAAATTTCGACCAGTTATCTCCCCTATTATTTCATACGGTTTCGAAAAAAATCCATTCGCAATTTCTTAATACCAACCAAAAATTATGCAAAACAATTTTGGCCCCTCCTGGACTTTGGTCCCTAAGTTCGACGGGTCAGTGAGAGCGTGTGTGTGCTCTTTTCTGGAATACCATACAAATTAAAATTGATTAATTTTTATTATTGTTTCATTGGTTATTTAAATGAATCGGACATGGGTCAACATTTTATTTCTATGCCCAATGACTTCATTTTTTTGGGTACCGACATGGCCGAAGGGGGTTAACTGTTGAAATTTTATGGCCCCCCCAACAACGTGTTTTCAAAATCATTTTTTTTAAATAAAAGCCAAAAAGTTGACAAAACTATCGTCAAGGTCACATGGGTTTAGAGATTGCTTTTGTTTGGAATAATTTATTCAAAAAAAAAATGTTAATTTATTTATTTTGATCTCTGCATTGCTATCTCGCCGTGTGGAGGGTGAGACTCGTGTCATTTTTTTTGTGAATATTTGTTTTAGTTAAGAAATGATATCAAAAGTGTTTAAGAGTTTTAAAAACTTGGTTAGAATAAATCGGCATGAAAATGGATTTTGAATATGGTAATGCTATGGCAGCAGCAGACCTTCTTGGATAGAATATTTTTTAAACAAAAATTTGAATTTCCTAAAAATTATGGAGATAACTTGATTTTTATAAATATTTTTAAAATAAAAAAAATTATTTTGAGTTTTAAAAATCGTATTACCTTTATGAAGATAAACCAGTGACCCAACAATCACCCCTTAACCCACCTCTAAATTAAATTCTGTGAACATCACTGCCCTCCTCCACCCCAAAAGTGATTATGTCTCTCTGCCACATATCATTTAATTATGGTTGATTGCCTCCACGAAACTCTAACGAAATCTAAATTTCCGATACACCTGATTTGCTGCCCCGTGTCCGGTTGCTGCACCTGTCTGGCCACCACCAAATACAATCCCTAGCTAGGCCATGCTTCATTTCGTGCCATAATTGTGTAAAGCAATCTTCTGGATAAAATGGAATTACACGATGGCAGGCGCACTACAAAATCAAATGGCCGTGTCCCGGTGTCAGCGTCAACGTCATCATCATCAGAATCATCCTCGGAAAAATCAACAACAATAACATTATTTTTTAATTTAATGCCTAACTATTATCAACAAAATGTTGAAGCTTATAAAATCCGCAGTCATAATAAATATTTATTTAGTGGCCGTAATTGGAAACTACAGTCCGGAGGGGGGGAGGGCAATAAATTCGAAATGTCAAAAAATTGGATACTTTGTAGCGAAAAGTGCATATTTTAGTTTTTTTGATAAGAGCGAGCGGAAAGAGCGATAGATAACAAAGTTAGCAATGAGGAAGGTCGCGATAGGTAAATTTAAAAAAATATATTTATGTATTTAATATTTTTTCAAAATATTTCTATAATATTTTTTCAAAATTAATTTGGAAAAAAATAAATAAAAAATAAAAATAACTTTACAAGTAAATATTTTTTAAATCCACGGTAGATGAAAAAAATCACTAAATCCTTGAATTTTATCTTTTGTGAATCCAAAATTTTCCTTAAAAATATTGTTTAAAAAATCCACTCTCTATTTAAAATTTGGTATTTGATGTTCGTAATGGATACTACAGCCTATGACAGAAAGTTGTCTGTGCAGGTCCACGTCTTCGTATAGCCTCCATATAACGGTACCTCCCTAAATTCGGTATTTTGATGATTTTAGCGACATTATTAACCGGAATTGTTTAAAATTTGGCATTTGAAGTTCGTAATGGATACTACAACCTATGGCAAAAAATGTTGTATGCAGGTCCAGATCTTTGTATAGCCCCCATATAACGGTACCTCCCGATATTCGATATTTTCATGATTTTAGCGACATTATTTACCAGAATTATTTCAAATTTCGTATTTGAAGTTCGTAACGGGTGCTACAGCCTGTAGTCAAAAATTTTGTATGCAGGTCTACGACTTCGTATAGCCCCCATATAACGGTACCTCCCGATAGTCGGTATTTTGACGATTTTAACGACATTATTTGCCGGAATCGTTTCAAATTTCGTATTGAAAGATTTTAATGGGTACTACAATTTATGGCAAAAAAAAAAAAAAATCGAATGCAAGTCTACGTCTTCGTCTAGTCCCCATATAACGGTTTTCATTTAAGTGGTAGTTTTCGGATTTTTTTTTTTGAAAATTTTCAAGTTCCTTCGAAATAGTGGAGGGTGTTAAAAGTTCGTCCCGGCCGAACTTAGCTGCTTATTTCCTTTTTTTTAATTCACGCTCAAAATGGTTTTCTTTAAAATATTTTTTAATAAATCCATTGCATTTTTTTATATAATCCAAGTTTTTTTTAGAAATAAAATATTTTTTAATTGCATATTTTTTTTTGTATTTTTTTTTAATTATTGAATAATCTACGCTCCTTTTGTTTTTGGGTTTTTGACCGTGGTTAATTTAAATTTAATTAATTTTTTTATTTAAATTTTTTATTAAAATTATTTTTTTATTTAATTTAATTTTTAATTTAATTGAATTTTATTTTTTTTATTTTTATTATTTTTTTATTTAATTTTTTTATTAAAATTATTTTTTTATTTAATTTAATTGAATTTCATTTTTTTATTTTTATTATTTTTTATTTATTTTTGTTAAAGAAAACCCTGGGTCTTTGACCTTGGTTTAATTAAATTTAATTAATTTTTTATCTAAATTTTTTTTATTAAAATTATTTTTTTATTTAATTTAATTTTTAATTTAATTGAATTTTAATAATTTTTTAATTTTTATTTATTTTTGTTAAAAAAAACCCTGGGGTTTTCACCGTGGTTTAATTAAATTTAATTATTTTTTTATTAAAATTGTTGTTTTATTTAATTTAATTGAATTTTAATATTTTTTATTTTTTTATTTATTTTTGTTAAAAAAACCCTGCGTTTTTGACCGTGGTTTAATTAAATTTAATTAATTTTTTTTATTAAAATTATTTTTTTTATTTAATTTAATTTTTAATTTAATTGAATTTCAATAATTTTTTATTTTTAAAATTTTTTATTTATTTTTGTTAAAAAAAATCCTGGTTTTTTGACCGTGATTTAATTAAATGTAATTATTTTTTTTATTTAATTTTTTTTTTATTAAAATAATTTTTTTTAATTTAATTTTTAATTTACTTGAATTTGAATAATTTTTTTATTTATTTTTGTTAAAGAAAACCCTGGGTTTTGCCTGTGGTTTAATTAAATTTAATTATTTTTTTTATTTTGACCGTGGTTTAATTAAATTTAATTAATTTTTTTTATTTAATTTTTTTTTTATTAAAATTATTTTTTTTAATTTAATTTTTAATTTGATTGAATTTTAATAATTTTAAAATTATTTATTTATTTTTGTTAAAAAAACCCTGGTTATTTGACCGTGATTTAATTACTTTTTTTATTTAGTTTTTTTTTATTAAAATTATTTTTTTTATTTAATTTTTAATTTAACTGAATTTTAATAATTTTTTTATTTTTTTTTTTTTGTTAAAAAACCCCTGGGTTTTTGACCGTGGTTTAATTATATTTAATTAATTTTTTTATTTAATTTTTTTTATTAAAGTTATTTTTTTATTTAATTTAATTTTTAATTTAATTGAATTTTAATAATTTTTTTATTTTTTTTTTTTTGTTAAGGAAAACCCTGGGTTTTTGACCGTAGTTAAATTAAATTTGATTAATTTTTTTTATTTAATTTTTTTTAATAATTTTTTTTTTTAATTTAATTTTTAATTTAATTGAATTTTAATAATTTTTTTCTTTTATTATTTTTGTTAAAAATCCCTGGTTTTTTGACCGTGATTTAATTAAATTTAATTATTTTTTTTTATTTAATTTTTTTTATTAAATTATTTTTTTTAATTAAATTTTAATAAATTTTTTTTTTTATTTTTTATTTATTTTTGTTAAAAAAACCCTGGGTTTTTGACCTTGGTTTAATTAAATTTAATTAATTTTTTTATTTAATTTTTTTTTAATTTAATTGAATTTTAATAATTTTTTTATTAATTTTTGTTAAAAAAACTTGGGGTTTTGACTGTGGTTTAATTAAATTTAATTAATTTTTTCTATTTAAATTATTTTTTTATTTAATTTATTTTTTAATTTAATTTTTAATTTAATTTAATTTTAATATTTTTATTATTTTTTAATCTATTTTTGTTAAAAAAAAACCCTGGGTTTTTGACCGTGGTTTAATTAAATTTAATTAATTTTTTTATTTAAAACTTTTTCATTTAAATTATTTTTTTATTTAATTTAATTTTTAATTTAATTGAATTTTAATAATTTTTTTATTTTTATTATTTTTTTATTTATTTTTCTTAAAAAACCCTGTGTTTAAATTTAATTTTTTATTTCATTGAATATTAATAATTTTTTATTTCTATTTTTTATTATTTTTTTATTTATTTTGAATTTTTAAATTTTTTATTTAATTTAATTTTATTTATTTTTTTGTCTCCGCCCCATCATGGCATGAGTCTTAGAACAAAAAAAAATAGTTTTTAAGAACCAAAAAATGTGTCACTCCATTTTTTTTTTTTTTCAAATCCATAAAAAAAGATTTTAAACTTTTATCCAAATATCCATTTGTTGCCATTTGTATAAATGTGGGGCAAAGTAATATAAAATGTTTCCCCCTTTTTTTGTTTTGGGTGTAAAAAGTATGTGATTTTGTTTTGTTTTTTTATGTCAAACAATTGTCATAGCCAAGAAGAAGAAGCAGAACAAAAAAAAAAACAATTACAACAACAACAACAATACAAAAATGGATACAACAGCCGTAATGCATTAAAACGATAATGACCCACAAAATCTGGCCCAAGAGCTATCAAATATGAGGGCGGTTTGAAGGGTGAGGGAGGGCAGAGGGGGGTGGGTGTTGCAGCAGCTACAAATCTGAAATCTAGAACAACACTTTACTTAACTGCAGTCATCGTCAACGCCATCGTCATCGCCATCAGCGTCACTGGTGACAATACAACAAGAAGACATGAGATATGCCGCGCGATATGTGGCGAGATATGAGATGACACACAGAATGGCTGGTGAGAGGGTGATGGTGACAATGACGATGGAGATAACAGAGATGTTGATAATGGGGGAGGGTGCCAAGTGAGAACCTTGTCACAAAAGATGAAAAGTTAAAAAAAAAAAAAACAAGAAAAGCAGTAAGTTCGGCCGAACTTTGAATACCCTCCACAATTTTGAACGAATTTGAAAATTTTCGAAAAAAATAACATTCGCCAAAAATTCTGTTAACATTTTAAAAATGCCGAATATAGCCGTTATATTAGGGCCTGTACGACGTGCACCTACATAGGCATTGTTTGTCACAAGCCATTACCTTATTAAAATTCGAAACTTGAAATAAACGGTGAGCAATGTAGCTAAAATCATCAAAATTCCGTATATAGGGAGGTATCGTTATATCGGAGCTATACGAAGATCTGGACCTACAAAGACAATTTTCTGTCATAGGCTGTAGCATCCATTACGAAGTTTAAATACGACATCTCAAACAATTTTGGTGGGTATTGTACCTAAACACGTCAATATACCGAATATACGGAGGTACTGGTATATGGGGGCTATACGAAGACCTGGACCTGCATAGACAATTTTCTGTCACAGGCTGTAGTATCCATTTCGAACTTCAAACACCAAATTTGAAACTATTCCGGTGAATAATGTCGTTAAAATCCTCAAAAGACCGAATATAGATAGGTACCGTTATATGGGGCTATACGAAGAAGTGGACCTACATGGCTCATTTTCTGTTTTATGCTGTAGTATCTATTACGAACTTCTAATGCGAAATTTGAAAAAAATCCCGTAAATAATGTCGCTAAAATCATCAGAATACCGAATATCGGGGGGTACCGTTATGTGGGGGCTATACGAAGACGTGGACCTACATGACCCATTTTCTGTTTTATGCTGTAGTATCTATGACGAACTTTAAATACAAAATTTGAAACAATTCCGGTAAATAATGTCACTAAAATCATCAGAATACCGAATATCGGGGGTACCGTTATATGGGGGCTATACGAAGACGTGGACCTGCACAGATAATTTTCTGTCTAAGGCTGTAGTATAAATTTGGAAATTCAAATACAAAATTTGAAACAATTCCGGTAAATAATGTCGCTAAAATCATCAAAATTCCGCATATCAGGAGGTACCGTTATATGGGGGCTATACGAAGACGTGGACCTACATGACCCATTTTCAATACCAAAAGTCCTGCAGACATAATACATATTTGAGTAAAATTTTATCAACCTATTTCATTTCGTTCGGAAGCTAGAGTAACTTCAACAGACGGACAGACATTGATAAATCGACATAGAATTTTATGCTGATCAAGAATATATATACTTTGTGGGGTCTAAAATGTATATTCCGAGGTGTTACAAACGGAATGACAATCTTAATATACCCTCCATACTATGGTGGAGGGTATAAAAAGTTGAGAATAAATTTATGACAAAAAAAAAAACGAAAGAAAAATAATTTTTAAAAAAGATCTTTTCGGAAAATAATGAAATAAAAATATTAATAAAAAAATATTTTTATATAAAAAAAAAAAAAAATTTTAAAATTAAGTGTTTTTTCGTAACAACACTTCAGACCGATTTTTCAAAATTGGTCACATGGGATTCGCCATTTCTGTTTCATTTCAATGGTCACATTTTTCTTTCAAGTGTATTGCGTACAGATTGAATTTATGATTGCCGATGTTGTTTCGTCCCCCCATTGTTCTCTCATCACGGGTATGACATCGAACGGAATGACACTTTCGAACTTGTAGCATCACTCGAACAGACATCAAAAACAAACATGAATTGTTCATTATTAATATTGTTGTTATTATTATTGTTGTTGTGTATTATGACAATGATGATGATGATGAGTTCGCAACGGCGATATGTTGAAGAGCGAAAAAAAGTTGAGAGAAAACATCAGCCAAGTGATAGACATCAGTTGTCCCACAAAAGGATATGGTGTCAACAATGTCCTGGAGGCGAGATTGAGATTGGAAATTTAGCAAAAAAGAAAATCGATAGAAGACCCTTCAATGCGAATTTAATAGATAAAAGACATCCTAAGTGGTCTAGATATAAGATTAAGGTGTATCCTATGGATATACTGATTTTTATACCCTCATCCATATGGCTAGAGATAGTTTATATGGTTTTAGATCCTAGGTCCCTTTGGACCAAATCTGTTTTGGGAATTTTGGAGTTGATCTAACGGTGTCCGTCTGGCCTGTCTGTCTGGCTGGCTGATGTGCACGATAACTCTCGAAGGGAGTATACGATTTGGTTCAAACTTGGTACATCGTAATATTTTTTGGCAAACTTAGATCGAGCTCCGAGATGGGATATATCGGTGCAGTCCTGCTGGTACATCACCAACAAAAGGTCGAAATTTTCAAAAAAAATATTTTCTGCACAGAAAGAGAAACGATAATCCGATTTTGCTCCCACTTTGTAAATCCAAATATTTGCATCAGTTCTAGGTCAGATGCGAAAATGGACAACATCGGTGCACTCCATCAAGTACCTCCCCCTCAAAGGGCCAAAATTTTGATTAATTACAACTCCCATAAAAAGAGAAGCAAGAATCCGATTTTCTTGAAATTTCACACATCCCAATATTTATATTAACCCAATGTCTGGTGTTAAGATGGAATATATCGGTCCACTACTTCTGGTACCTCATCCAAAAAAAGTAGAAATTTCAAAAAAAAAAAAAAAAAAAAAATCTGCACAGAAAGAGAAGCAATAATCCAGGTTTGCTCCAACTTTGCAAATCTTAATATTTGCGTCAGTTCTAGATCAGGTGCAAAAATGGATAATATCGATCCACTCCATCAAGTACCTCCCCCCCTAAAGGGTAAAAATGTTGAATAATAAAAAGTCGTATACAATGTGATGTAAGTGTCCGATTGTCTTCAAATTACGCACATCACAATATTTTTTCATTAATTCAAGGTCTGGTGTGAACATGGTAGACATCGGACCATTCCTTCTGATACCTCACCACAAAAGGTCGAAATTTTGAATATCCATTAACCTCAATAAGTGAAGTGAAATTAGCATCAGATTCCATTTAGACTTGGAACATCTGAATATTTCTACCAACACAGGATCTATTATAAAGACGGTAGAGATCGGATCATTCTTTTGGGTACCTCCTTCACAAAGGGTCAAAATTTTGAATAATTATAACTATTATAAAAACCAAAATAAGGCTCCGATTCCCTTCATATTTCATACATCTCATTATTCCTACTAACTCAAGATCTGCTGTGAAGATGGGATATTTCGGTCCACTCCTTCTGGTACCCTCCCCCCCCACAAAGGTTCAAAATTTTGAATTTCCATGCAGCTCATAAAACTCGAAATTAACTTTCGATTCCATTCAGATTTGGTACATCTCAATATTTCTAAGAACACAAGATCCGTTATATAGATGGTAGAGATCGGTCCACTCCTTCTGGTAGTTCCCCCACAAAGGGTCAAAATTTTGAATAACCAAAACAATTCTAAAATCCGAAATAAGCATCCTATTCTCTTCATATTTTACACATCCCATTATTTCTACTAACATAAGATTTGCTGTGAAGATGGGATATATTGGTCTACTCCTTGTGGTACCTCCCCCCAAAAGGGTCAAAATTTTGAATATCCATTAAGCTCATACAAAACGAAATTGACATCCGCTTCCATTCAAGACTTGGTACATCCCAATGTTTCCATTAACACAACACAGTCCAAACCTAGCACGTTGCAATATTTATATCATATATCCGATACGAAATGGCCAATATTGGCCCATTCCTTCGGGGGTTAAACATTTGAAAAATCATAACAGAAGTCAAAATATTTATAATCGAACATTGGCTGAGGGTATACGTCTGTCGGCAAAACCGACCGATACTTTTTTTTTTTTTTTTGTAAAAATGTAAGAACTTTTATTTATGTTCAACTCACAGTTTATATTCAGATCCTGATACCTTAGAGAAGATTTAGGTTGTCTTTGAACAAAATATCCAAATTACCTGAAATGGAAAAAAGTAAAAATAAAAAAAAAAAATAGAAATATTCCACAACACATTAATTATTATAAAAATAATTACTCTATTTTGAAATCGAATTTCAAGTTTTCAAATTTCTAACATTAAAAAATATCTTTCGATTTGGTCCGAGGGGGTTTGATGTATGAGTCCGGGACAAATATTTATTTGTTTTATTTGCCTGCTATGCCATAACTATTGTTTAGATTGTGATTTATCTCCTCAAATGATTTACCCATTGCCAGTTGTTGCCAAAGCCATGTTGAGCGAACGGGCGCTGCTAAGCCAAATGCTTTTTGCCATACTGCTGCAGAAACTATGCAAATGTGAACACGTGCTCGAACAGCGAATAGCCATTTAAAAAAAAAAAACTTGTTTCTTCAATTCATAGTCTTTGTCTGGAGCCAGGGTGAAATGAAAAGAAAAGACCACAGCTGATTAGGCAGAGTTTGGGGGAGGGAGGGGGTGTGGGGGTACTAATACAAAGACAAGGAAACAACGCCCAAACGGCCTTTTTGGCCAAGCCAGGCCGGATAAATGGCAATGCAAATAACCTCCGAGTCCATGGAGGGCGTTGGAGAAAATAAAATAAAGAAAAATTATTGCGACTTTGATTTGCATGGCAAATTGGAAAAATGCAATTTCATTAACATAATTACATTATTCATAAACATTTTTTGTTTTGTTAATTCGCAATCACACACACACACACACATTTCTCACAATTATTAAGCATATTTCATTTATTACCAAATTATTAACAAATCAAAAAAAAAAAAGCTTAGAAATGAAAAATTGGAATTCAATCAAAAAACAATGGCTGTGAGTAAAACCAAGTTGCCAGCTACCTGTCTGGTAGCTTTTCAGATTTTAACGCTATTCGCACACAGCGTAATAATTAAGCAGAAGCAATAATAACAAAAAACACAGTTTTCGATTTTTTTCTCTAAACTGAAAATAAACAAAAAACAGGTTAAAAAGTATAAGTCGTCAGATTTATACCCTCAGCCAATGTTCGATTATTTAAATATATATTGACTTGCGTTGTGATGACTCCAAATGTTGACCCTTTGCTGGGGAGGTACTAGAAGAAATGGTCCGATCTCTACCATCTTTATAACAAATATTGTGTTGATAGAAAAATTGAGATGTACCAAGTCTGAATGGAATCGGAAGTTAATTTCCGGTTTAATGAGCTTCAGGGATATTCAAAATGTTGACCCTTTGTGGGGGAGGTACCAGAAATAGTGGACCGATATATTCCATCTTTACAACAGATCTTGTGCTAGTAGAAAGAATGAGATGTGTGGAATATGAAGAGAAACGGATGCTTATTTCGGATTTTATAATCGTTTTGGTTATTCAAAATGTTGACCCTTTGTGGGGGAGGTACCAGAAGTAGTGGACCGATGTATCCCATCTTCACAGCAGACCTTGGGTTAATGAAAATATTATGATGTGTGCAATTTGATTTTGATTTTATTATCGTTTTGGTTATTCAAAACTTTGTCCCTTTGTGGGACAGATACCAGAAGGAATGGCTCGATCTTTACCATCTTTATAACAGATCTTGTGTTGATAGAAATATTTAGACGTGCCAGGTCTAAATGGAATCCGATGTTAATTTCGCATTTTATGAGCTTAATGGATATTAAAAATTTTGACCCTTTGTGGGGGAGGTACCAGAAGGAGTGGACCGATATATGCCATCTTTACACCAGACCTTGGGTTAATAAAAATATTGTGATGTGCCAAATATGAAGAGAAACGGATGCTTATTTCGGAATTAAAAAACGGTTTTGCTATTCAAAATGTTGACCCTTTTGTAGGGGGAGTTACCAGAAGGAGTGGACCGATATATTCCCCCTTTCCACCAGACCTTGAGTTAATAAAAATATTGTCATGTGTGTAATATGAAGAGAACCGGATGCTTATTTCAGATTTCATGATCGTTTTGGTTATTCAAACCTTTGGTCCTTTGTGGGGGAAATACCAGAAGGAATCGTCCAATCTCTACCATATTGATAACAGATCTTGTGTTGGTGGAAATATTGAGATATGTCAAGCCTTAATGGAATCCGATGCTAATTTCGCATTTTATGAGCTTAAGGGATATTAAAAATTTTGACCCTTTGTGGGGGAGGTACCAGAAGGAGTGGACAGATATATTTCCCCTTCACACCAGACCTTGGGTTAATAAAAATATTGGGATATGTAACATTTGAAGACAATCGGACTCTTACATCACATTTTATAAGAGTTGTAATTATTCAAAATTTTGACCCTTTGTGGGGGAGGTACTTGATGGAGTGAACCTATATTGTCCATTTTCACACCTGACCTAGCACTGACGTATATATAAGAATTTGCAAAGTTCGAAAAAAAATGAATAATCCTTTCTCTTTCTGTGCAGAAAATATGTTTTTTGAAAATTTCGACCTTTTGTGGGGGAGCTATCAGAAGGAGTGGACCGATATATTCCCCCTTTATACCCTTTTGGCTTAATAAAAATATTGGGAAATGTGAAATTTGAAGACAATCGGAATCTTACTTCACTTTTTATAAGAATTGTAATTATTCAAAAATTTGGACCTTTGTGGGTGAGGTACCAGAAGAAGAGCACCGATTTTGTCCATTTTCGCACCTGACATAGAACTGATGTAAATTGGTACATCGTAATGTTATTGTCAAACTTAGATCGAGTTCGGAGATGGGCAATATCGCTACACTCCTTCTGATACCTCCCCCACAAAAGGTCGACATTTTCAAAGAAAATAATTTACTGCCCAGAAAGAGAACCGATAATCCGATTTTGCTCCAACTTTGCAAATCCAAATAGTTTGGACTAAATCTTATACTCCCTTCAAGATTTATCGTGCGCGGATGGACGGACGGTCATCGCTAAATCGACTCCAAATGTCCTGAAATAGATTTCGTCCAAAGAGACCTAGGGTCTAAAACCGTTATTTCGATGTGGCACGTTTTGGCCGTATCAAATGATATATACCCTCTGTGGGCATGTGACTGAGGGTATAATTTAACTGAACTTGACGGCATGTCAATGTGGGCGATCAGAATGGCTGGAGGGCTCCATGTTGAAACCCTTGGTCACATCGTTGAATCCATGCTATCAGATGCAATTACAATCCCTGGTGGATTTGGTGAAATTGGTTGTTCGAGTTTATGTTGTTCATGGTTTACAGCTACGCCCCGTGGAAAAAACATTAATTTCGGCCGGGCCAAACTTTTAATACCCTCCACCTTAGGGTAAAAGAAACATTAGAAGAAATGTGGCAAAAACCATTAAAATTCCGAATATCGGGAGGTACCGTTATATGGGGGCTACACCAAAAGGTGGACCTATAATTACAATGTTTTGCCACACGAACTAGAACCCATTATGACCCACAAATACCAATTTTTAGACAAATCCGTGAAAAAATGTGGCAAAAAAAATAAAATACCGAATATCGGGAGGTACCTTTATATGGGGGCTATACCACAACGTGGACCTATACATGCAATGTTTTGCCACACGCTCAGGGACCCGTTATGACCTACAAATACCAATTTTCAGACAAATCCGTGAAAAAATGTGGCATAAATCATCAAAATACCGAATATCGGAAGGTACCGTTATATGGGGACTATACCAGAACGTGGACCGATATATCTCATTTTCAATACCAACCATCCTAGACACAATGCAAATAGCTCTGCTAAATGTTGGCCCTCTACGTCAAATAATGTGGGCTGTATCGTGATTTCAACAGACAGACAGACGGACAGACAGACAGACAGACAGACAGACAGACGGACATCGTTAAATCGACTTAGAATTTTATGCTGATTATGAATATATATACTTTATGGGGTCTAAGACGAATATTTAAGGATGTTACAAACGGAATGACAAAGTTAATATATCCTCCTTTCCAAGGTGGAGGGTATAAAAACATGTCCAGGTCGATTCCCATGTTAGTGCCCAGCTGGGCCAAAGGCAATAGGCGAATAGTGCCGATCATGAGCCCAATGAAAATAATCCGGTATTTGAAATATATCTTTCCAGCTGGACGGTCTGTTGCCAAGGTAGGTCAGCCTGTGGACATATTTTTAATATACAGGGTCAGATACAAAACTGCAACAAAGTCAAACGCCATAATTTTGACATTTTTTATGTTTTATTGAATGAAGCCAAAAAATGTCGGAAATAGCATCAAGTTTTAGAATAAGTTTAGATTTGTTTGAATTGGTCACCTATTGGCACGAATTATGGCCTTTAAACGGCCAATGAAACCATCACACACTGCCCTAATGTTGCTCTACGGTATTTTGGCCCATTTCCGGCGAAGCACTTGCTTGAGGTTATCGACACTTTGATATTTTTTATTGCCAACCTTGCTTTCCAAAATACTCCAGACACAATAGTCCAACGGATTGGTATCCGGAGATTTTGGTGGTCATTGTTCGCTGGAAATGAAACGAGGAACCTCATTTTGTAACCATTCTTGGGTGGCGTGTGCTGAGTGCGATATTGCTGAGTCCTGTTGGAATGTCCAAGGTCTGCGGCAAAAATGTTTACGTGCCCAAGGCTTTAATACACCCTCCAGAATATTTTCACGAGAATATTTGGCATTTATTCTGATGCCACGGTCGATTAATACGAGCAGAGAACGACCATCGGTTCTTATGGCGGCCCACACCATCACTATGGCCGGTGATTGATTTCTGGTGGCCAACCGAAGGTGCACATTTTCAGATGACCTCTTTGGCAAGTAAACACGTTCACCAATTTCGGCCAAGCGAAGAACTCTTTAGCTCTTTTGAGTCTATTTTCTTTCTGCTGCGGAGTAAGTTCTTGCACTTTTTTGGAAGTCCAATGGCTTTGCCCCAAATGTCGAGTGGAATATTGCAATATGTTCAGCTCACGAGCAATTTTTCGGCCATTGCGACACGGGTTTTGATCAAGTCGCTTCTTTACTTTTTGAACCATTTCCGCTGATGTTGCTGTTTTTTTTCCGTCCACTTCCTGGACGTCGGGCTACGCTACCAGTATCACGTAATCGGTAACGAGTGATGGTACGAGACACAAAAGATTTATTCACATTTAAATGCTGGAGTGCTCTAACGATAACCACTTGGTTGGTGGTTCTCCAGGCAAATATAAAAAAATCACACTATCACGCTTGAATTTCATCCGTCGAATAACTTTTTTTCTGGAAAATTCTCACCAAAATGCTTTGGTAAGCTTGTAAACAATATAATGAGCAGTCACTGGAATAATTTTAACAGCTGTCGGACGAGTGGCTTAGAAATAACTGCAGTCTGAAGTTGGTTGCAGTTTTTTCATCTCAGCCTGTATATAGTTTTATAGCAACTTCTTAACTCTCCCTCAAGGGGTTAAAGAGACAGTCTTTCAAAAAAATACCCCACCACCGCACAACCTGTTGTAAACAAAATCCGTTTCTTATTTCTATTTTTTTTCCTCCCTCTAACACGTAACTTCATAATACCATATTTTTGTTGTTGTTATTATTTCATAGTTATTTATTTTCTTTTTGTTGCTGTTGCTATTGCTTGAATAATAATCATCGACCATTATTATTAGTTTTGGCTTCAATAAATATTTATAAGTTTGGCAATTAATGCCACCCAAAATAAATTAACAACCATCATTGTCGTCGGAGGTATTCAAGACAAAAAAAAAAATCCGGTTTAAACAAATATTTTGAATTCAATTTAGAGAGAAGATATGGGTTTTAATTGGTTTTGTTTACAAAAAACAATAACTCAATATCTCATAGCCAAAATTTGAAGAGGTTTCATTATTAGATTTTGAAATTGATTTTTTTGCTTATGTGGGTACATCTGTACTCTGCATCAAATGAGAGTAGAGTAAAATTTTATGATATATGGAGAAATTATGAGAAAAATTGAACATTTATTTCACTTTTTGCGAGGGTTGTTCAATTTTTTAAACTTTTGTGGGGGAGTGGACCAATATTATCTACTTTCGATAAAAAAAAATACTACGTCCATTTGGAATTTGGACTTGGGTGGTATCCCTTATATAGGGCTTACTATGTCCGTCAAGATAAATGTAATTTTAATTAGGTAATTTTTTTCGGTTCGCAAAGGGTTAAAATAGAGAGAGAGAGAGAGAAAGAGAGGGAGAGATATAGAGAGGGAGTAGAAACCAGAGAAAAATTAAAGGTAAATTAAATTATATTAGTTTTCATCAAATTTCATAATTTTCCGTACAAATTTCAAATTTAAAATGAAATCGATAAATAAAAACCTAATTAAAATTTACGTTGAAAAACTTTGAAACCCTTAACTCTACATTTAAACAGAGAATAAAATGTTTAAAAATGAAGCGGGGTCGAGGCTGGGCACAAATGAAAGGTCTCGAGGTGTACTTTCCGAATATATGGACCTTATGGTCAAAAAGAATTTCAGTCTTAGGAATTTTTTGAATTTTCTGAAGAATTATCGCTCAATTTTAGGGAAATTGCAGATAAAAGGGTCCACAGAACAGAAACCGCTTCATTTTTAGTTTCTGATCTGTGGACGCTTTTATCTGGACAAGTCTGAAATTCTTCTTGACTATAAGGTCCACAGATTCGGAAAGTACTCCTCGAGATCTTTCAATTAAACGTGGTTTTTTTAAAAAAATATTTTTCCAAAAAAAAAAATATATTTTTCCACGGAAAATTAAACGTGGATTTAAAAAAAAATATTTTTCAATAGAAAAATTAATCGTGGATTTTTAAAAAAAATATTTTTTCATAGAAAATTTATCGTGGATTTAAAAAAAAAAAATTTTTTTCATAGAAAAATTAATCGTGGATTTAAAAAAAAAAAATATTTTCAATAGGAAAATTAAAGGTGGACTTAAAAAAATATTTTTCCACAGAAAAATTAAACGTGAATTTAAAAAAATAAAAATATTTTTCCAAGGAAAAATTAAACTTGGATTTTTTAAAAAAAATATTTTTTCCAAGGAAAAATTACACGTGGATTTAAAAAATACATATTTTTCCATGAAAAATTAAATGTGAATTTTTTAAAAAAATATTTTTCCAAGGATAAATTAAAGGTGATTTTTTTACGAAAAATATTTTTCCAAGGAAAAATTACGTGGATTTTTTAAAAAAATATATATTTTCCCAATGATAAATTAAAGGTGATTTTTTAAAAAATATATTTTTCCAAGGAAAAATTAAACGTGGATTTTTTAAAAAATATTTTGCAAGGAAAAATTAAACGTAGATTTTTTAAAAAATATTTTGCAAGGAAAATTAAATTAAAATACTAAACGTGGATTTTTAAAAAAATATATTTTTCCAAGGAAAAAATAAACGTGGATTTTTTTTTCAAAAATATTTTTTCCAAAGAAAAATTAAACGTGGATTTTTTAAAAAATATTTTGCAAGGGAAAATTAAACGTGGATTTTTAAAAAAAATATTTTGCAAGGAAAAATTAAACGTGGATTTTTACAAAAAATATTTTGCAAGGAAAAATTAAACGTGGATTTTTACAAAAAATATTTTGCAAGGAAAAATTAAACGTGGATTTTTAAAAAAAATATTTTTCATAGGAAAATTAAATTAAAATACTAAACGTGGATTTTTAAAAAAAATATTTTTCATAGGAAAATTAAATTAAAATACTAAACGTGGATTTTTAAAAAAAATATTTTTCATAGGAAAATTAAATTAAAATACTAAACGTGGATTTTTAAAAAAAAATATTTTTCCAAGGAAAAACTTAAACGTGGATTTTTTAAAAAAATATTTTTTTCATAGGAAAATTAAAGGTGGATTTAAAAAATATTTTCCATAGGAAAATTGAAGGTGGATTTTTTAAAAAAAAAATATTTTCCATAGGAAAATTGAAGGTGGATTTAAAAAAAAAAATATTTTTCAAGCAAAAATTAAACGTGGATTTTTAAAAAAAAAATATTTTTCCATAGAAAAATTAAACGTGGATTTAAAAAAAAATATTTTTCCACAGAAAAAATGTAAACGTGGATTTTTTAAAAAATATTTTTCCATAGAAAAATTAAACGTGGATTTAAAAAAAAATATTTTTCCATAGAAAAATTAAACGTGGATTTAAAAAAAAAATATTTTTCCATAGAAAAATTAAACGTGGATTTAAAAAAAAAAAATATTTTTCCACAGAAAAAATGTAAACGTGGATTTTTTAAAAAATATTTTTCCATAGAAAAATTAAACGTGGATTAAAAAAAAATATTTTTCCATGGAAAAATTAAATGTGGATTTAAAAAAAATATTTTTACAAAAAAATGAAACGTGGATTTTTTAAAAAAGTATATTTTTCCAAAAAAAAAAAGAGTAAAGAAAGTGATACCCTACACCACTTTGCTAATGTAGTAGAGCTCCACATAACAATTAAAAGTTTTTATGGGAGAATTCAATCATACACGCTATGATTATAATTATAAATTAAAGTTCAAAGGACTAAATATGCCGAAGCATTTGTATCTTTTAAATTCGGACTGGTGCTAATTTGAAATCGGATGAGAATATATATGGTGCTATATCCAAATCTGAACCAATCTCGATAAAATTTGGCAAATATATTTCTCAGCTGTATTTCGTATATTTCCCTGAATATCGTTGTTACCGAGTTCATATTTTCGATATATATGGGAGCTATAGCTATATCTAAACCGATCTTCACCAAATTTGACTTACTAGCTTCTAGACTCAATTCGGTCGTAAGTGCCAAATTTCATCCCATTTGGGCAAATATTAGACGTTTGGTGCACCAGAAAAGGTAAATCGGAAGAAGTTATGTATGGGAGCTTTATCCAAATCTGAACCGATCTCGATAAAATTTAGCAAAGTTATTTCTGAGCGGTATTCGATATATTTCCCCAAATATTGTTGTTACAGAGTGCATATTACGGCTGCGGAGGACTAAAATAACAAATCGGATGAACAATATATATGGGAGCTATATCCAAATCTGAACCGATTTCGATGAAATTTGGCATACTTCTTTTCAGGCCTAATTTGGTTGTATGTGCAAAATTCCAACTATTCGGGCTTTTATTACTCGTTTGGTGCACAATAAAAGGCAAATCGGACTATATCTAAATTTTGACCGATTATCTCCAATTTCAATAGGGTTCGTTCTTGGGCCAAACAAATGATTTGTGCAAAATTTCATCGGGATCGGCTAATAAATGCGACCTGCATTTTGTTCACAAAAATACATGGACAGGCGGATGGACGGACGGACATGTATAAATCGACTCAGAATATGATTCTATGCAGATCATCAAAAGGTACTATGGGTCTATCTCGCTTCCTCCATCTCCTATCTCCTCTCCATGTTAAAAACAAATGGTGTGGGGCATAAAAACCAAAATGTTCTCTAATTTTTTGATCAATTTTTCCTTGGACTTTTTCCGAATTGACCGCTAAGAGGTCTGGCAATGCAAAAGACTCTTTGTTTACATTACCTAGTAATGTAAAAATATGGCTCATATGGCTCCCCATTGTTTTCCGTATCTAAAATTTTTTCCCCTTTGTTTTGACTATCCAATAGATTTTCGTAAATATTTCCTCAGGTGGAAGGAAGGAAAACATTTCCATTTTTTTTTCTCCAAATCAAAATAAGATTTTCTAAAGTCTCATTTCTAGTTTTCCTCATCATTTCACCTGACCAGAGATATGAAATTACATGGCTTCAAATTGAAATTTCCTTTCCTTTGCTGGTTCACAAGAAAATAGGAAATGGGGGGAGGAGGTGAAATATTCATTGAACATTCAATGCACTTCTGGTGGGAGGAGGAGGGGAAACGGGAAAGGCAAATGAAATGAAATGAAATATGAGAAAATCAATTGGAAATTGTTGCACTTTTTTTCCTCTCTCTCCAGTCTACCTTGACGAAGGGTTCATTTCCATGAAATAATAGTTTCAACAGCTACCCAGCAAAAAAATAATAGTTTCCAAGTGTCTGTCCGGTGTGTTTTCTTTGACTGGTTGGTTCGTCGCTTGGTAATCTCTACCCAACTCAAAGTGAATGCCAGTTTTTTTACTTTTTTTTTTTTGCTACAGCTCCTCCATCGCATTGTTGCTGGCGTAACGAAGGAAGTCAATAAAGGTAAAGCCATAGATAAATCGCTAAACACAAGGCAAATAAAAAGGAAAGTCATTTTTGTTTGGCCTCTCTTCTCTGGCTTTCTTCCACCATCAACAACCAGAAACAGAAAACCTTGACGTTTGTTTTAGCTTTTCCTCTGTGGAATCAGCTCCAAACTACCTGCCTTCACCAATTCGTGGCTGTGGCTGGATGCCAATGAACTTGAGTTGTTGGTGTTGGCGAAAAAAAAAAAAAACATGAAAATTGGAAAAAAATCAAAGACAAAGTGCCATCAGGGAAAAAAGTATCGAATAACATTGTTAGCGGGAAAGCCAAAAGGAAATCTCAACTTCGTTATGAGTGGCAATTTCATGGCAATGGGGTTGAAAGGGGGGATAGGAAAATGGGATGAGAAATAAGGACGTGGAGAAGTAACTTCATGAGGGGAGCAAAAACCACTGGTCTCCTAGGAGAAAACCTAACAGTCTTACATTAGAAGACCTAAATGTCTTCATTAAGAAGACCCTGAAGACTTATATAAGAAGACCCTGAGGACTTATACGAGAAGAACCTAAGGTCTTCTATAAGAAGACACTGAGGTCTTCTATAAGAAGACATTGAGGTCTTCTATAACAAGACACTGAGGTATGGAGAAGACCTTCTGCTGGTCTTCTATGAAGAGGAGACCTTCTGCTGGTCTTCTATGAAGAGGAGACCTTCTGCTGGTCTTCTATGAAGAGGAGACCTTCTGCTGGTCTTCTATGAAGAGGAGACCTTCTGCTGGTCTTCTATGAAGAGGAGACCTTCTGCTGGTCTTCTATGAAGAGGAGACCTTCTGCTGGTCTTCTATGGCAAAGACCTTCTGCTTGTCTTCTATGGCGAAGACCTTCTGCTGGTCTTCTATTGCGAAGACCTTCTGCTGGTCTTCTACGGAGAAGACCTTCTGCTGGTCTTCTACGGAGAAGACCTTCTGCTGGTCTTCTACGGAGAAGACCTTCTGCTGGTCTTCTACGGAGAAGACCTTCTGCTGGTCTTCTACGGAGAAGACCTTCTGCTGGTCTTCTTTGGAGAAGACCTTCTTCGGGTCTTCTTTGGAGAAGACCTTCTTCGGGTCTTCTTTGGAGAAGACCTTCTTCGGGTCTTCTGTGGCGATAATCTACTGGTCTTCTGTGGCGATAATCTACTGGTCTTCTGTGGAGAAGACCTTCTTCTGGTCTTCTGTGGAGAAGACCTTCTTCTGGTCTTCTGTGGAGAAGACCTTCTTCTGGTCTTCTATGGAGAAGACCTACTGGTCTTCTATGGAGAAGACCTTCTGGTCTTCTATGGAGAAGACCTTTTGGTCTTCTATATATGAGAAGACCTTTTTCTGGTCTTCTGTGGAGAAGACCTTTTTCTGGTCTTCTGTGGAGAAGACCTTTTTCTGGTCTTCTATGGAGAATACCTACTGGTCTTCTATGGAAAATACCTACTGGTCTTCTATGGAGAAGACCTTCTTCTGATCTTCTATGGAGAAGACCTTCTTCTGGTCTTCTATGGAGAAGACCTTCTTCGGGTCTTCTGTGGAGAAGACCTTCTTCGGGTCTTCTGCGGAGAAGACCTTCTTCGGGTCTTCTGCGGAGAAGACCTTCTGGTCTTCTTTAGGAAGAGAAAAGACCCTCTGCTCTTCTGTGGAGAAGACCCTCTGCTCTTCTGTGGAGAAGACCCTCTGCTCTTCTGTGGAGAAGACCTTCTTCTGGTCTTCTATGAGAAGACCTTCTTCTGGTCTTCTATGGCGAAGACCTTCTTCTGGTCTTCTGCTGAGAAGACCTTCTGCTCTTCTATGGAAAAGACCTTCTGGTCTTCTATGGAGAAGACCATCTTCTGGTCTTCTATGGAGAAGACCATCTTCTGGTCTTCTATGGAGAAGACCATCTTCTGGTCTTCTGTGGAGAAGGCCTTCTTCTGTTCTTCTATGGAAAAGGCCTTCTTCTGGTCTTCTGTGGAGAAGACCTTCTGGTCTTCTGCGGCGAAGACCTTCTGGTCTTCTGTGGAGAATACCTTCTTGTCTTCTATGGAGAAGACCTTCTGGTCTTCTACGGAGAAGACCTTTTTCTGGTCTTCTGTGGAGAAGACCTTCTGGTCTTCTGCGGCGAAGACCTTCTGGTCTTCTTTAGGAAGAGAAAAGACCCTCTGCTCTTCTGTGGAGAAGACCCTCTGCTCTTCTGTGGAGAAGACCCTCTGCTCTTCTGTGGAGAAGACCTTCTTCTGGTCTTCTATGAGAAGACCTTCTTCTGGTCTTCTATGGCGAAGACCTTCTTCTGGTCTTCTGCTGAGAAGACCTTCTGCTCTTCTATGGAAAAGACCTTCTGGTCTTCTATGGAGAAGACCATCTTCTGGTCTTCTATGGAGAAGACCATCTTCTGGTCTTCTATGGAGAAGACCATCTTCTGGTCTTCTGTGGAGAAGGCCTTCTTCTGTTCTTCTATGGAAAAGGCCTTCTTCTGGTCTTCTGTGGAGAAGACCTTCTGGTCTTCTGCGGCGAAGACCTTCTGGTCTTCTGTGGAGAATACCTTCTTGTCTTCTATGGAGAAGACCTTCTGGTCTTCTACGGAGAAGACCTTTTTCTGGTCTTCTGTGGAGAAAACCTTCTGGTCTTCTGCGGCGAAGACCTTCTGGTCTTCTGTGGAGAATACCTTCTTGTCTTCTATGGAGAAGACCTTCTGGTCTTCTGTGGAGAAGAAATTTTGGACTTCTATGGAGAAGACCTTCTGGTCTTCTATGGAGAAGAACTTCTGGTCTTCTATGGAGAAGACCTTCTGCTTTTCTATGAGAAAACCTTCTGGGTTTCTTTGAGAAGGCCTTCTGGTCTGCCTTGTGAAGACCTTCTGGTCTTCTTCTGGACTTCTATGAGAAGACTACTTCGTTCCACGATATGAAGACTTGTTCGGTTTCATATGGAACCCCATTCTCGTATTTCCACCTACGCCAGTGATGTGTCCTCGTAGAAGAAATTCTTCCTTGTACTGCTCTTCCACATTTGTGGCAAAAATCCTTTCGGTTCCTTTTTAATGCTTCTAAACCAATTATCATCCCATATATACAAGATTTTCGCAATGCTAGTTTATCTCGTTTTTTTTTTTTTGTATTCTCAGAACTAAAGATTGTTCCGGAAAGTTGGGTGAGGGTATGAGCGCTTTCCTTGTGGCTTCTTAAGGTTCATTGTTCCAGTTTTTTTCTATTTCGCTACTTGATATTTACATTCATGAGTGGTTAAGTTTAATCCGAATGCCAAACGCCAACAAAACTCCGATAAATGCAGCAGTGCCTCCTTTTTTGCCTCGCCCCAAATCCGACCAAATAACCAGGCAACATAACCACTGCCACTTAAATTGGGAGAGAAGCTAAGAGAGTGGTGATTTTTTTTTCTGGGATCCCAAAAACGGCATTAAATAACAATTATAAAGTAATTTGAACACTCAACGCTTAGGAACGGGGATGAACACCCGTTCAAGTGGCAGCAGCAGCAGTAGCAGAACATAAACCCCAGAAAAGCAGCAGCCTTAATTCTCCTTCAATTGTGGCAACAAGCCATTGCTTCCCCAAAAGAAATGATGGGGAATATTGCCCAAATTGAAAGCAGGCAGGCAGATAGAAGCGGGGAGGGGATTACATGGAGATTTCGTAGAGCAATGGTTACTGTGGCTGCTCCACATTAAGGAATTGTGGCAATGGAGGAACAAAAAACTGTTGACTCCAATGTCTGGTGTTGATGCAGCCATTATCGCTGCAAGTTTTTCCCAGTTCGTTTTTTTTGTCTGGCGTTGAAGCTTTTAAGCCAGTAAAGCAGTTATCGACAGATTCTCAATGGATTTTGTGGTTAAGGAAATCCTCTGACACCCAACCCTTCCATATCCTCCTTTGATGGTGTATATGTCCCTCCGACATACCAGAAACCAAGTTATTCTCTTGGAAGAAAATGCATATTGAAGTTTTCTTGGATGGGAGAACGAAGGAGGGAGAGAGAGGGAGCAATTTTCCTCCTTAAGTACTCTTAAAATTAATTACAGTTTCTAATTGGTTGTAGCAAAGGATATAATCAATATTAGAGTATAAGGAGCCACTAGAATGCGGGAGATAAGAGGTTCCCTTTGTGCCAAGGAAATTAAATAATGTGATAATTTTAACAAAGATGCAGAGGAGGAGTGCCTGATTAAATTATGCATCTATGTAAGAATGAGAAAATGGAGAGAGAAAAAAACTTATTGGCATTTTGCTGGAGAATGAGAAACTCTGTTACCATGTTGGGCACCAGTGTAAAGACACAAATTCGCTTCGATTTTTTAATATACCAAATTTTGCAGGACATTGGAGGGATTAGCACTCTGTTTGGTTTATATTCTCAGATAGATCTGCTCAATGGCATCAAAAGCTCATATATCTCTCTTACACTATTCTCACTCTCCAGCTTGGGCGCCACTTTAATAAAACACGTTCACATCAATTTATCAGATATCAATTCATGAATATTCAGATTCCTGCCAGCAAAAAGGGGTCCATATACTCGGGTAGAATAATCCATACAATCAATTTTTCGAAAAAGCTCGCTTCTCTTGGATCCCTCATATATCCCAGTTTGGGCGCCACTTTTATTGCAGAGTGAAAAAAAGGCAATTTTGGGTGCCATTTTTACTGCTCGAATGAAAAATTAAGATCCCCGATCGACATCAGTTTTTGTTTCATTTTAAATTCAGCAACTCGCTCTTATGGGCCTGGGTACAATTTGTCCGATAATAGCTGAGTTAACAGGTCGATGCTTCACCTCACAATCTTTCATGAAATGACCAAGTCGGATTCTACGGAAAACCAGAGGAGAAATGTCAAAAGTCGGGGCGAGGCCGATTATATGATACCCTATCCCACTATGCATATTCAGTAGAGCTTCTGTAACAAAAGAATTTATTTGAAGCAGATCATACCAACCAAAGCAGATCAACCTTTGGTTTTGGAGAGGCATATCCAAGTCTGAATCGATTTTCACTAAATTTGACGGAGACATTTTAATCTTTTATACCAAATAAAATTGCTATCGAGTGTACGATATCACTTCGAGAAGAATTATATTAAACACAAGCAAAAAAAGCTGTAAGCTCGCCGGGCCGAACTTTGAATACCCTCCACCATTTCTGGAACAAATTTGGCAATTTTCAACAAAAAAAATAAAATCCGTTAAAAATTCTCTTAAAATCTTAAAAAGACCGAGTGCCGGTAAATACCGAGTGCCGTATATTAGCGTCTTTACGACGACATGGACCTGCATAGGCAACCTTTGTCACAAGCTATTACAATATTCAAATGCGAAACTTGAGAAAAAAATTCGGTAAATAATGTAGCTAAAATCATCAAAATACCGAATATAGGAAGGTACCATGGAGGTTATAAAACGTGGACCTGCACAGACAATTTTCTGTCAAAGGCTGTAGTATTCATTACGAACCTCAAATATTAAATTTGAAACAATTCCGGTAAATAATGTCGCTAACATCATTAAAATACCGAATATCGGGAGGTACCGTTATATGGGGGCTATACAAAGACGTGGATCTGCTCAGACAATTTTCTGTCCTAGGCTGTATCTTCCATTACAAACATCAAATACCAAATTTGAAACAATTCCGGTGAACCATGTCGCAAAAACCATTAAAATACCGAATACCGGGAGGTACCGTTATATGGGAGCTATACCAAAACGTGGACCTACATGACCCATTTTCAATACCAAAAGTCCTGTAGACATAATACACATTTAAGTAAAATTTTATCAAGCTACTTCATTTCGTTCAGAAGCTAGAGTGATTTCCCCAGACGGACAGACGGCGGACATTGCTAAACTGACATAGAATTTTATGCTGATCAAGAATATATATATATATATATATATATATATATATATATATATATATATATATATATATATATATATATATATATATATATATATATATATATATATATATATATATATACTTTGTGGAGTCCAAAATGTGGACAGGACTCAGCACCATCGCACTCAGTACGCGCCACCCAAAAATGGTTACAAAATGAGGTTCCTCGCTTCATTTCCAGCGCACAATGAACACCAAAATCTCCGGATACCAATCCGTTGGAATATTGTCTCTGGAGTATTTTGGAAAGCAAGGTTGACACTAAAACAAATACCCAAGTGTCGATCACCTCAAGCCAGTGCTTCGCCGTGAATGGGCCAAAATACCGCAGAGCAACATTCGGGCAGCGTGTGACGGTTCCATTGGCCGTTTGAAGGCCATAATTCGTGCCAAAGGTGGCCAATTCGAATAAATCTAAACTTATTCTTAAATTTTATGCTATTTCCGACATTTTTTGTTTTCATTCAATAAAATTTAAAAATTATGGCGTTTGACTTTGTTGCAGTTTTTTTATATCACCCTGTATATATTTGATCATCGTAAAATGCTAAGACTTTAGCCTTGTCCGTCCGTCTGCTACAATCGTGCTGGAGTCAAAACGAATAAGGATAGGAAGCTAAAAATTTGCACAGATTACTTATTTGTGTGAAGGTAGTTCAAGTTCAAAGATTGGCTATATCGGTCCAGGATATCATATAGCCCCGATATTATGGTACCCCCGATATTCAGTATTTTGATGATTGTAGCCAAATTTTTCAATGAAATTGTCTGAAAATTCACAAAAGGAGTACCTTCTGCGTACTCTAACCCCTGAAAGAGAATTGTCTATATAAGTCCACGAAATCGAATAGCCCCCCATACAACGGTACCCCCCCCCTGATATTCGACATTCGGAATCTTTTAGGGACATTATTCACGGAAGTTGTTTCAAGTTTCGTAATTAGAGTTCGTAATGGGTACTACAGCCTATGACAACAATTTGTGTATGCAGGTCCACGTCTTCGTATAGACCCCATATGACGATATGGGGTATTTTGATTTGATTTTAGCGACATTATTCACGGGAATTGTTTCAAATTCCGTATTTGAAGTTCATAATAGATACTACATCTTGTGACAGACAAATGTCTATGCAGGTCCAGGTCTTCGCATAGCCCCCATATATCGGTACCTCCCTATATTCCGAATTTTGATTCATATTTGAATATTGCAATTGCCTATGACAAAAGTTGCCGATGCAGGTCCACGCCTTCGTATGGACCCTAATATAGCGGCTATTTTTGATATTTTTAAGATTTTTACAGACGGATTTTATTTTATTTTATTTTATTTTTTTTTTTTTTGAAAATTTCCAAATTCGTTCTAAATGGTGGAGGTCATTCAAAGTTCGGCCCGGGCGAACTTACTGTTTTTTATAACCACAGCCATATGGGTAGAGAGAGCATATATCAATTGATACGGCAAAAAAACGTGTCTCATCGAAATAACGGTTTTAGACCCTAGGTCTCCCGTTTTAGGACATTTGGAGTCGATCTAGCGATGTGCGTCCATCCGCCCGTCTGTCTGTCTGGCAGGCTGGTGCGCATGCTAACTCTCGGATGTTGCCGATTTGGGCCAAACTTGGTACATCGTAACATTATTATCAAATTTAGATGATGGGCTCCTTCTAATAGCTCCCCCATAAAATTTCGAAATTTACAAAAAAAATATTCTTTTCTGTACAGAAAGGGAAAGGACTCTCTCTGGCACCTCCCCACAAAAGTTCAAAAAAGAAATCTCAACTGGTGAAAATATTAAATATTAGGATTTCCAAAGTTGGAGCAAGATCGGATTAGCCTTCCCCTTTTTATACCCTCAGCCATATGGCTACAAAGGGTATATATCATTTGATACGGCCAAAACGTGCCTAGTCGAAATAACGGTTTTAGACCCTAGGTCTCTTTGGACCAAATCCGTTTCAGAACATTTGGAGTCGATCTAGCGATGTCCGTCCGTCCGTCTGTCTGTCTGGCTGGTGCGCACGATAACTCTCGAAGGGAGTATCCGATTTGGTCCAAATTGGCTACAACGTAATATTTTTGTCAAACTTAGATCGAGTTCGGGAGTTTGGGCAATATCGGTCCACTCCTTCTGGTTCCTCCCCCACAAAAGGTCGACATTTTCAAAGAAAATAATTTACTGCCCAGAAAGAGAACCGATAATGCGATTTTGCTCCAACTTTGCAAATCCTAATATTTGCATCAGTACTAGGTCTGGTGCGAAAATGGACAATATCGGTCCACTCCTTCTGGTACCTCCCCCACAAAAGGTCGATATTTTCAAAAAATATATTTTTTGCACAGGAAGAGAAAGGATAATCCGAATTTGCTCCAACTTTGCAAATCCTAATTTTTGCGTCAGTGCTAGGGCAGGTGTGGAAATGGACAATATCGGTCCACTCCATCAAGTACCTCCCCCACAAATGGTCAAAATTTTGAATAATTACAACTCTCATAAAATTTTATGTAAGAGTCCGACTGTCTTCAAATTTCACACATCCCAATATTTATATTAACCCAAGGTCTTGTGTTAAGATGAACAATATCGGTCCACTCCTTCTGGTACCTCCCCCACAAATTTTTTGCACAGAAAGAGAAAGGCTAATCCGAATTTGCTCCGACTTTGCGAATCCTAATATTTGCGTCAGTGCTAGGACAGGTGTGAAAATGGACAATATCGATCCACTCCATCAAGTACTTCCCCCACAAAATATTGAAATTTTGAGTACCCATAAAGCTCATAAATCGCCAAATTAACATCCGATTCCATTTAGACTTGGCACAGCTGTCGAAATATTTATATCATATTTTGGGTCCGATAGGAAATGGGCAATATTGGCCCATTCCTTCGGGATCTGCTCCATAGAGGGTCAAACGTTTGAATATCCTTAACACTAGTCAAAATATATTTAGATAATCGAACATAGGCTGAGGGTATATCTCTGGCGGCAATACCGACTGGTACTTTTTAACTTGTTTTGTTTTTTGAAATTTCGGCCTTTTGTAGGTGAGGTACAAGAAGGAGTAGACCGATATTGCTCATCTCAAAACTCGATCTAAGTTTGACAATAATATTACGATGTACCAAGTTTGGATCAAATCGGATACTCCCTTCGAGAATTATCGTGCGCACCAGCCAGACAGACGGACATCGCTAGATCGGCTCCAAATGTCCTGAAACGGATTTGGTCCAAGGAGAACTAGGGTCTAAAATCGTTATTTCGATGAGGAACGTTTTGGCCGTATCAAATGATTTATACCCTCTCTAAAAGTGTTTATCCTTTGTGAGGGAGCTACTTGATGGAGTGGACCGACATTATCCATTGTCACACCTGACTTAGCTCTGATGGTAATATTTGGATTTGCAAAGTTCGAGCAAAATCGGCTTTCCTTTCTCTTTCTGTGCAGCATTTTTTTTTTTTTTTTTGAAAAAAAATTTGATATTTCCGAATCCAAGCTAAAAGAAAATCTCAATTCTTACCATACCGAAATTTAATTCAGGACAAAAGAACTTCCCTTTTATGCTCTATTAAATTAAGTCTTTATTTTTTTGGTTACTAAAGAAGCGCCCGCTTCTGTACAACAGATTCACATTTGCAATGCACTTTTCATTTTGTGAATAAAAGTTACTGGGGGTCTGTTGAAATTAAAAACTGCAAAACGCAAATGTCATTTCCCTTAATTATTTACTTTACAAAAGAAATGAAGGGGGACGGGGGAGCAGCCTGTTCCGTCGCAAGTTAGCTAAGAAGAAAAGTGCAAACAACTTTTCGTTTTTCAAAGAAAACAAGTCATTTTGCTACGCATCACATGTTTGCCTCGGAATTGGAGGTGGGTGCATAAGAAAATGAGACTTCAATTGTAATAAAACTACACAGTACTTGGGAGAGTGTATCAGAGAGGATGAAGGAAAAATTTCCATTTCAATTACCATTTCATTCTCATCCATGTGCATTTTTTTTTTTTTTTTTGTGATTTTACAAAAAATATTTTTTTTTTGCCCACCCGTCACAATTTCCTGGCCCCATACTGTTGCCTTTGTTTTAGCTGCATTTCACAACTCGAATGCAGTCGGTAGGAAAACTTTGCAGAGCGGCTTTGTCAGATTAGTCTGTAATTAAATACCGGCCACCACAGCAGCTACAACATCAAACATCGTTACACTTGTTTGGCTCGAGGTGGAGTTTTGCCTCGGAAGTCTGGGTTACATTTCCAGCGCACACTCACTCACACACACACACAAAGAAATCTACAGACTTTAATCTTTAGATGCGATTACAACACCACCACCACCACTAACTTGACTGCAAAACACATTCACTATTTCACTTTTTTTTGGATTTTGACTTGCATGAACTCCTCTGGCACGGGTGAGGGCTAAGGAGGCCAGACCATGTTAAAGGCCAATTTGGCCAAAAGTCTGGGCTTTTTGCAAAGCATTTTTCTTTGGCTACTTGAAAATTCATATGACAGCAATTACCTACATTTAGGCAAATATGTAGGAGCCGTCTATGAGGAAGTAGATTTTCGGAGGGATTTTATTTTTTGCAGAAACGAAGACACAGTGGGGACAAGAATATTATTTAAAAACCCACGTTTATTGGTCGGAAAAAAATATTCTTTAAAAAAACCCACGTTTATTGGTCGGAAAAAAAATATTCTTTAAAAATTCCGACCCATAAACGTGGATTTCTAAATAATATTTTTTTCCGACCAATAAACGTGGATTTTTAAATAATATTTTTTCCGACCAATAAACGTGGATTTTTTAAATAATATTTTTTCCGACCAATAATCGTGGATTTTTTGAATAGTATTTTTTTCCGACCAATAAACGTGGATTTTTTAAATAATATTTTTTCCGACCAATAAAGGTGGATTTTTTAAATAATATTTTTTCCGACCAATAAAAGTGGATTTTTAAATAATATTTTTTTCCGACCAATAAACGTGGATTTTTAAATAATATTTTTTTCCGACCAATAAACGTGGATTTTTTAAATAATATTTTTTCCGACCAATAAACGTGGATTTTTTAAATAATATTTTTTCCGACCAATAAACGTGGATTTTTAAATAATATTTTTTTCCGACCAATAAACGTGGATTTTTAAATTATATTTTTTTCCGACCAATAAACGTGGATTTTTAAATTATATTTTTTTCCGACCAATAAACGTGGATTTTTTAAATATATTTTTTTCCGACCAATAAACGTGGATTTTTAAATAATATTTTTTCCGACCAATAAACGTGGATTTTTTAAATAATATTTTTTCCGACCAATAAACGTGGATTTTTTAAATAATATTTTTTCCGACCAATAAACGTGGATTTTTTAAATAATATTTTTCCGACCAATAAACGTGGATTTTTAAATAATATTTTTTCCGACCAATAAACGTGGATTTTTTAAATAATATTTTTTCCGACCAATAAACGTGGATTTTTTAAATAATATTTTTTCCGACCAATAAACGTGGATTTTTTAAATAATATTTTTTCCGACCAATAAACGTGGATTTTTTAAATAATATTTTTTCCGACCAATAAACGTGGATTTTTTAAATAATATTTTTTCCGACCAATAAACGTGGATTTTTTAAATAATATTTTTTCCGACCAATAAACGTGGATTTTTTAAATAATATTTTTTCCGACCAATAAACGTGGATTTTTTAAATAATATTTTTTCCGACCAATAAACGTGGATTTTTTAAATAATATTTTTTCCGACCAATAAACGTGGATTTTTTAAATAATATTTTTTCCGACCAATAAACGTGGATTTTTTAAATAATATTTTTTCCGACCAATAAACGTGGATTTTTTAAATAATATTTTTTTCCGACCAATAAACGTGGATTTTTTAAATAATATTTTTTCCGACCAATAAACGTGGATTTTTTAAATAATATTTTTTCCGACCAATAAACGTGGATTTTTTAAATAATTATTTTTTCCGACCAATAAACGTGGATTTTTTAAATAATTTTTTTTCCGACCAATAAACGTGGATTTTTTAAATAATTTTTTTTCCGACCAATAAACGTGGATTTTTTAAATAATATTTTTTCCGACCAATAAACGTGGATTTTTTAAATAATATTTTTTCCGACCAATAAACGTGGATTTTTTAAATAATATTTTTTCCGACCAATAAACGTGGATTTTTTAAATAATATTTTTTCCGACCAATAAACGTGGATTTTTTAAATAATATTTTTTCCGACCAATAAACGTGGATTTTTTAAATAATTTTTTTCCGACCAATAAACGTGGATTTTTTAAATAATATTTTTTCCGACCAATAAACGTGGATTTTTTAAATAATATTTTTTCCGACCAATAAACGTGGATTTTTTAAATAATATTTTTTCCGACCAATAAACGTGGATTTTTTAAATAATATTTTTCCGACCAATAAACGTGGATTTTTTAAATAATATTTTTTCCGACCAATAAACGTGGATTTTTTAAATAATATTTTTTCCGACCAATAACGTGGATTTTTTAAATAATATTTTTTCCGACCAATAAACGTGGATTTTTTAAATAATATTTTTTTTCCGACCAATAAACGTGGATTTTTTAAATAATATTTTTTCCGACCAATAAACGTGGATTTTTTAAATAATATTTTTTCCGACCAATAAACGTGGATTTTTTTAAATAATATTTTTTCCGACCAATAAACGTGGATTTTTTAAATAATATTTTTTCCGACCAATAAACGTGGATTTTTTAAATAATATTTTTTTCCGACCAATAAACGTGGATTTTTTAAATAATATTTTTTCCGACCAATAAACGTGGATTTTTTAAATAATTTTTTTCCGACCAATAAACGTGGATTTTTTAAATAATATTTTTTCCGACCAATAAACGTGGATTTTTTAAATAATATTTTTTTCCGACCAATAAACGTGGATTTTTTAAATAATATTTTTTCCGACCAATAAACGTGGATTTTTTAAATAATATTTTTTCCGACCAATAAACGTGGATTTTTTAAATAATATTTTTTCCGACCAATAAACGTAGATTTTTTAAATAATATTTTTTCCGACCAATAAACGTGGATTTTTTAAATAATATTTTTTTCCGACCAATAAACGTGGATTTTTTAAATAATTTTTTTCCGACCAATAAACGTGGATTTTTTAAATAATTTTTTTTCCGACCAATAAACGTGGATTTTTTAAATAATATTTTTTCCGACCAATAAACGTGGATTTTTTAAATAATTTTTTTTCCGACCAATAAACGTGGATTTTTTAAATAATTTTTTTTCCGACCAATAACGTGGATTTTTTAAATAATATTTTTTCCGACCAATAAACGTGGATTTTTTAAATAATATTTTTTCCGACCAATAAACGTGGATTTTTTAAATAATATTTTTTCCGACCAATAAACGTGGATTTTTTAAATAATTTTTTTTCCGACCAATAAACGTGGATTTTTTAAATAATATTTTTTCCGACCAATAAACGTGGATTTTTTAAATAATATTTTTTTCCGACCAATAAACGTGGATTTTTTAAATAATTTTTTTTCCGACCAATAAACGTGGATTTTTTAAATAATATTTTTTCCGACCAATAACGTGGATTTTTAAATAATTTTTTTTCCGACCAATAAACGTGGATTTTTTAAATAATATTTTTTTCCGACCAATAAACGTGGATTTTTTAAATAATTTTTTTCCGACCAATAAACGTGGATTTTTTAAATAATTTTTTTTCCGACCAATAAACGTGGATTTTTTTAAATAATTTTTTTTTCCGACCAATAAACGTGGATTTTTTAAATAATTTTTTTTCCGACCAATAAACGTGGATTTTTTAAATAATATTTTTTCCGACCAATAAACGTGGATTTTTTAAATAATATTTTTTCCGACCAATAAACGTGGATTTTTTAAATAATATTTTTTCCGACCAATAAACGTGGATTTTTTAAATAATATTTTTTCCGACCATAAACGTGGATTTTTTAAATAATTTTTTTTCCGACCAATAAACGTGGATTTTTTAAATAATTTTTTTTTCCGACCAATAAACGTGGATTTTTTAAATAATTTTTTTCCGACCAATAAACGTGGATTTTTTAAATAATTTTTTTTCCGACCAATAAACGTGGATTTTTTAAATAATATTTTTTCCGACCAATAAACGTGGATTTTTTAAATAATTTTTTTTCCGACCAATAAACGTGGATTTTTTAAATAATTTTTTTTCCGACCAATAAACGTGGATTTTTTAAATAATATTTTTTCCGACCAATAAACGTGGATTTTTTAAATAATATTTTTTCCGACCAATAAACGTGGATTTTTTAAATAATATTTTTTCCGACAATAAACGTGGATTTTTTAAATAATATTTTTTCGACCAATAAACGTGGATTTTTTAAATAATATTTTTTCCGACCAATAAACGTGGATTTTTTAAATAATTTTTTTTCCGACCAATAAACGTGGATTTTTTAAATAATTTTTTTTCCGACCAATAAACGTGGATTTTTTAAATAATATTTTTTTTCGACCAATAAACGTGGATTTTTTAAATAATATTTTTTTTCGACCAATAAACGTGGATTTTTTAAATAATATTTTTTTCCGACCAATAAACGTGGATTTTTTAAATAATATTTTTCTCCGACCAATAAACGTGGATTTTTTAAAGAATATTTTTTTCCGACCAATAAACGTGGATTTTTTAAATAATATTTTTTCCGACCAATAAACGTGGATTTTTTAAAGAATATTTTTTCCGACCAATAAAAAATGTTCTTTAAGAAATCCACATTTATTGGATCGGAAATTGTCGATTATTAGTCGATTCTTTTATTTGTCGGATGGTCCCTGATTATAATTGGTCGGAAAAAATATTCTGGAAAAATCCACATTTATTGGTCGGATGGTCCCATTGGTCGACAAAAATATTCTTTAACAGTCCACGTTCATTGGCCGATGATCCTTGATAAAAATTGGTCGGAAAATATATTTCTAATAAAATAAAAAGTCACAGATTTTTGATCGGATGGTCCTTCAAAATTATTCTTCAAAAAAAAAAACCCCAGATTATTAGTCGGATGTTCCTTGGAAGAATTTACTTAAAAAATTGGTAGAATTTCCTTAAAAAAAATCCTAAAAATTCCCAATTTTTTTTTTAGTTTTTGAGACTTTTTTGAAAAATCCCCCACTGTGCCCTCTCGTCGCTCCATGTTGGCCATACCCTTGCAAAGTTATTAGCATAATTGCTACATGATGTTTGGCTGGTTTAGCAGAGGGCATTGTGCGGCGATTGCCAAAATATGCTTTTAGTACAATTTTGATATTTTTTTTTGCCCTCTCATATTTACAAACTTAACGAAGCGTTAATTTGTTGTACTTTACAACAACAACCACCAAAATTGCCCTACATAAATAGTCGAGAAAAAAATATTCAAAACTATTTTTTCTGTACAGGCCCCACCACCATTTATGGCAAACAATTTTAGACAACTTAACATAGAGTTGCTAAAAAAATACTTTTTTGATTGGCAAATAGTGAAAAAACAACAAAAATAACCTCCCATAGAAACAGGTGTAATTTGGCAGAAGGTCTTCTTTGAAAGTATTTGATCAATTTTATTTGCCCAACAAATAGTCGGCGAAGGTGAGGGTGGTCTTTATCGTTTAAAATTGCTAATAGTTATGGACAAATAGTTTATAATTCCATGGCGTGCCATTAAAGTGCGGACGGAACTCTTCAGGTGTCCATAAACTAGCAGTTTTATGGGCCATGGCACTTGAAATAAAAAATGCAATGTCATGAAAATAATTTATCCTTCTTTAAAGTACAGGTCAGACAGCTTAATGAAAGTTCTGCCATTGTTTATTGTCCTCATTCACTTGCTATCAACACATCAAAAGGGAGGGGACCTCAAAGTACTTGTGTGAATTGTAATGGGGATAATTTGAAGGATGTATTCTCTTACATATAACATTAAGTGGTACACCTAATATGTCAGAGAAGAGATGCCATTTACTTGGAAAAAATATGACAACACTATTGTTCGTGGTCTGTGTCCAAAATAACAAAAATAGGGTTTAAAGGTTGAGTTTTAAAATAAAATTAAGATCCCGATTTTTATACCCTCCACCATTCTATGGAGGGTATATTAGATTTGCCATTCCGTTTGTAACTCCTCGAAATATTCATGATAGACCCTACAAAGTATATATACTTTCTGGATCAGCGTAAAATTCTAAGACGATCTAGCAATGACCGTGTGTCGGCCTGTCGATCCCTCTGTCTGTTGTAATCGAGCTATCTTTCGAACGAATTGAGATAGAAGCCTAAAATTTTGCATACATGTGTATTTTCCCAGTAGGCAGGTTAAGTTCGTAAATGGGCCATGTCGGTCCACATTTTCGTATGGCCCCCATATAACAGTACCTCTCGATATTCGGTATTCTCGTGATTTTAGGGACATTATTTACCGGAATTATTTCTAATTTCGTATTTAAAATTCGTAACAGGTGCTACAACCTATAGGAAAAAATTTCCTATGCAGGTCCACGTCTATGTATAGCCTCCATATAACGGTACCTCTCGATATTCGGTATTTTGATGATTTTAGCGACATTATTCGCCGGAATTGTTTCAAATTTGGCATTTGAAGTTCGTAATGGATACTACAGCCTAAGACAGAAAATTATCTGTGCAGGTCAATGTCTTCGTATAACCCCCATATAACGGTACCCCCCGCTATTCGGTATTTTGATGATTTTAGCGACATATTTAACGGAATCGTTTCAAATTTGGTATTTGAAATTCGTAATGGATACTACATCCTAAGTCAAAAAATGAGCCATTTAGGTCCACGTCTTCATATAGCCCCATATAACGGTACCTCCCGATATTCGGTATTTTGATGATTTTAGCGACATTATTTAACGGAATCGTTCCAAATTTGGCATTTGAAGTTTGTAATAGATACTGCAACATAAAACAGAAAATGGGCCATGTAGGTCCACGTCTTCGTGTAGCCCCCATATAACGGTACCCCCCGATATTCGGTATTTTGATGATTTTAGCGATATAATTTAACGGAATCTTTCCAAATTTGGTATTTGAAGTTCGTAATGGATACTACATCCTAAGTCAAGAAATGAGACATGTAGGTCCACGTCTTCATATAGTCCCCATATACCGTACCCCCCATATTCGGTATTTTGATGATTTTAGCTACATTATAAACAGATTTTTCTTCAAGTTTCGCATTTAAATATTGTAATAACTTATGACAAAAGTTGCCTGTGCAGGTCCACGTCGTCGTATAAGCATTTGGTATTTTTAAGATTTTTACAGAATTTTTAACAGATTTTATTTTTTTTTTTTTTTTTTTTTTTTTTTTTTTGGAAATTTCCAAATTTGTATCAAATAGTGGAGAGTATTTAAAGTTCGGCCCGGCCGAACTTACAGCTTTTTTACTGTTTTTTTTTTTTTTTTTTTTTTTTTTTGAATGATACCGTGCTTGCAACCTGTTATGAATAGGGAGGTTGTTTCTGTGCCCAATGTAAATAACCTCCATCGATTATGTTTTCTGATTCAATTATCGCCACTTAAGATAACATTAAAATATGCATTTCGTTTCAATGTAAACAACAACAACAACAATAACAAATTTCTCTTTTGTTGTAACGTTTTTTTTAATGACCGAACTTTTTCCCTACCACTGTTACTTTTCCTAGCTCACGTCTCCCGTCACCGGTGCTCATGCGCACTCTCACAACTGAGATCAAGTCACATTCTTGTGATCTTGTGACACGATTTTTTCTTGTTTTTGGCCAATGTCGACGACATGATTATTGTTGTTGTTGTTGCATTACATGTTTCGTTGAATCTTCTTCCTATGTTTTTTTGTTAACAATTTCGTTGTTGTTGTTCTTGTTTGTTTACTTTTACTTTATATGGCTTTATGACTGGAATGACCAGAAGACAGAGACACAGCCACAGACAGACGACGATCTGTTAACTGATTGACTGACGACTGCACCGCTCTTTGAGCCCCTGCTATTAAAAACAAGAACAAAAATGCAGCTAAGAAACCAAGTGGAACAGGTCCGGATTTCTTTTAGCTTTGTGTGTTGCACATGCGCGGTTTCACGATGCTTTCATAAAACTTGTACTAACGAAAGGGAAATAGAGTAGGATTATGTAGTGGACGTTGGAAATTTTCAATGGAAAATACAATGTACATTCCCTAGGGCCCTTTTTCTATTATTCATTAAATCCGAATATTTAACAGAAAAAATGTGTTCCACACCTTAAGCTCTCTTTACAAAAAGAAGTCATCCTAAAGCTCTTCAATGGACCGATTAATTGAAAGAAAGTTATCAGATCGCTAAAAACACCACTTTTTTACCCACATCCATATGGCTAGAGAGGGTGCGTCATCGAAATAACGATTTTAGACCCTAGGTCTCTTTGAACAAAATCCCTTTTTAGGACATTTGGAGGCGATCTAGCGATGTCCGTCCGTCTGTTAATCTGTCTGTCTGGTGCGCACGATAACACTCATAGTGAGTATCCGATTTGGGCCAAACTTGGTTCATCGTAATATTATCATCAAACTTAGATCGAGTTCGGAGATGGGCAATATCCATCCAATCCTTTTGGTACCTCCCCCACAAAATGTCAACATTTTCAAACGAAATTATTTACTGCACAGAAAGAGAAAGGATAATCCGATTTTGGTCAAACTTTGCAAATCCCAATATTTTTATCAATGATATGTCAGATACGAAAATTGACAATATCGGTCCACTCCATCAAGTACCTCCCCCTCCAAGGGTCTACATTTTGAAAAATCTCAACGCTTATAAAATGTGAACTAAGAGCTTTATTGCATTGAAATTTCGCACATCTCAATATTTCCAACAATTTTAGGTCTGGTATAAAGACGAGATAGGTCGGACCACTCCCTATGGTACCTCCCCCACAACGGGTCAAATTTTTTAATACTTATATCTCTCATAAAACACGAAATAAGCATTCGATTCTCTAAAAACTTCACATATTCAAATATTCTTATTAACACAATATCTGGTGTAAAGGTGCGATACATCGGCGCACTCTTTCCGGTACCTCCCCCACAAAGGGTCAAAATTTGAAAAAAAAATCTAACCGTTATAAAATGTGACATAAGGGCCCGATTGTCTTCAAACTTCGCACATCTCAATATTTCTAACATTTCTAGGTCTAGGTATAAAGATGAGATAGATTGGACCACTCCTTCTGGTACCTCCCCCACAACGAGTCAAATTTTTTAATACTTATACCTCTCATAAAACACGAAATAAGCATTCGATTCTCTTCAAATTTCGCATATCCAAATATTTTTATAAACACAATATCTGGTGTAAAAGTGCGAGGCATCGGCTAACTCCATCAAGTACCTCCCCCACAAAGGGTCAAAATTTGAAAAAAATCTACCCGTTATAAAATGTGAAAAAAGATCCCGATTGTCTTCAAATTTCACACATCTCAACATTTTTACCAACACAAGATCTGGTATAAGTAACGGATATAACGGAACACCCCTTCTGGTACCTCCCACACAAGAGGTCAAAATTTTGAATAACAATAAAGCTCATAAAACACGAAATAAGCATCCAATTACTTTCAAACTCTGCACATCCTAATATTTCTACCAACACAAGATCTGGTGTGAAGATGGGATATATCGGTCCCCTCCTTCTGGTATATCCCCCACAAAGGGTCATAATTTTGAATAACCAAACGATCATAAATTCAAAAAAAAAATACACGATTTTGTTCAAATTTCACACATTCTCATATTTTTACTAACACAAGTTCTGGTGTAAAAATGGTATATATCGGGGCAGTCCTTCTGATACCTCCCCCACAATGGGTCAAAATTTCGAATAATTAAAAGTCTCTAAAATGTGAAATAAGAGTTAGATTGTCTTTAAATTTCGCACAACTCAATATTTTTACAAACACAAGATCTGCTATAATTAACGAACATATCGGTCCACTCCTTCTGGTACCTCTCCCTCAAAGGTTCAAAATTCGGAATTATCACGAAGTACATAAAGAGGCGAAATGACCATCTGATTCCTTCCAAACTCGCTGCATCCAAATATTTCCATCAACACATTATTTGGTGTGAAGATGGACTATGTCAGCCTACACCTTCTTGTACCTCCCCCACGAGGGGTCAAAATGTTGAATAATTGTTTCTCTCTCATAAAATGAAAAAAAAAAAACACATCCAATTCTCTTCAAAATTTCACACATTCCAATATTTTCACTAACGCAAGATCTGGTGTGAATATGAAATATATCGGACTAACCCTTCTGGTACCTACCCCACAACGCGTCAAAATATTGAATATCCATGAAGCTCATAAAACGCGAAATTAACATCCGATTCCTTTCGGACTTGGCACATCTCAATAATTCTTTCAACAAAAGATCTGTTATAAAGTTGGTAAAGATCGGACCATTCCTTCTGGTACCTCCCCTACAAAGATTCACAATTTTGAATAACTAAAACGATCATAACATTCGAAATAAGCATGCGATTTTCTTCATTTCTCACACATGCCATAATTTCTACTAACAAAATATCTGCCATGAAGATGGTTATATCGGCCCAACCCTTAAGGTACTTTCCCAAAAAGGCTCAAAATTTTGAATATCCATGAAGCTCATAAAACGTGAAATTACCATTTGATTCCATTCAGACTTGGTACATCTCAATATTTCCATCAACCCAAGATCTGTTATAAAGATGGTAGAGTTCGGACAATTCCTTCGGGTACCTCACCCACATAAGGTTCAAGATTGTGAAAAACAAAACTCTCAAAGAAAGCGAAATAAGCATCCAATTCTCTAAAAATGTCAAACATAAAAATATTGTTGCTAACAAAAGATCTCTTGTGGAGATGCGAATCGTTTCTGATACCTCAAAAGGGTCACACTTTTCAAAACTTTTATCTGCCATAACTGTCATATGTTTATAACCAAAAAAGGAACTTACCTGGTAACTCTGGTTATCCTTCAACGATTTGTTGATGCGTCAAAATCAGCTGCAATCTGCAATAATGTGTAGTAGTTAGGCGTTAGTTATTATCCACAACTTTGTTTGAAAATAACAAAATATATATATTTTAATTTGATAAACATTTTATTTTTCAATATGATTTGTAATAAATTTTTGCATGTTCTCATTACAACTTCATTGTCATTTTTTTCACAATTTTCCTCTTTTGTCGTTTAGTCACAAATAAGTAATTATTTGTTTGTCAATTCGTAGATAGATAGCCACCTATAATTATAGTATTACTCCACTTATTATTAAATCCACATGTGGCATTTGATTTTTACAAAATTATTTGTTATAGTTTTGTATTTTTTTACAATTTTTTTTATTACATTTATTTGATTTATTCGGTTCTACTTGGTTTCATTTCGTTTTATGAGGCAACTCTCATTGTCTGTGTATTTAATAATGATCATTTACTCAATGAACGGACCAGTTACACAGGTGTTAATGGCAGAGAGAGAGAGAGAGAGAGAGGGTGGGAGAAGCAGTAATTTTGCATGAATATAAAAATCCAATTGGGCAAGGAGAAATGAGATTGCATGTATTGCACTCGCCAATGTCTGTTGTATTTTGTGAGCATCTCAAAAGAACAAGAGCACAACCGAGACTTAATATCTCCTTTACTTGGTTCCCCTTTTAAACACTCACTCACATCTTTGTTCTTTTAATGTAACAGCAATAGACAACATTGAAAGAACAAAGGTGTGTGTGCGCCTGTGTGTTTTGAGGGCGGCCAAGTGAAGCAGAGATTAAGTCTCTGTTGTGCTGTTGTTGTTCTGAGATGCTCACATAATAAAACGGACATTGGCGAGTGCAACTCGTGTACATTGATGGCCGAAGGCTTGCCCCCAGCCATTGAGAGACACACACGGCAATAACAACAAGTGTAGCATGTAATGGCAATTGCAAATTTCATTTTCGGTTTCTTTCATGTGTCCAAAAAACAAAATATGGGAGACAGAATTAAAGAGAGTAATGTCCCCTTGTTAAACAACGGGGAGAGCAATTTTTGGTTTGTTGTTGCTACAATTTACATGGATAGGCAGGCATCAATGATTTTTTTCAAGTTTAAACAAAATTGGCAAGGGATTTCTAATGAAATAACATGAAATCACACAATTAAATGTTAATTATTAAAATATCTTCGTTAATTACTCGCATTTTCTTTGGAGAAATACACTTTTTTCATTTAAAAATTAATCCAAAAAAAAACATTTTCCCTCAGGATCACTCTCTTTCCCTCTCCTTTGTAACAAAATGCCATTGAAATCCAATATAACAACAACAAAAACTGCAACACATTTTCCTCTTCTTTTGTGTGTCTGTTTACCTTTTCCAATTATGGCTCAATAAACTTTAGCCTGGACGTTCGTTGATTACTCCAACTACTCCAAACTCCACAATCAAGCCCAAAAGGCAAAGCAATAACAACAACCAATGTAACAACAATAACAAACACACGTAACCCGCGTCGATCAATTGTTAACCGTTTTACGTTCCACTTGCTGTCGTTTACAGGAAAGTAAAAAAAATTAAAACGAAACGTAGCGCGCCCGTAGTCGACAAACAAAACCACCGTTCAATTCGATTTTTTCAATTGGACTGATCTTAATTTTTTTCTCCGACTCTTGTCGTTGTCGTAGCGTCGTCGTAACTTATTTCTTCGTTTTTTTTTTTTTGTTTTTTTTTTTTCTCACTTCAGGTTTTCGAAACGCAACTTAGTATGAAACTTGCGCGACGTTCACAGACACCAAAGCTACGTTAATTTGTTTTATTTTGAATTGTTGTTATTTGATTTTATTTAAGAAAAACACTCACAACTTGTTTTGTTTCTTTTTATTTATTTATTCCACACAATAACGTTAACCGCTCAAAACAACCAACATCGACCAGCAGCGAAATCGTATTGACAATAAGCTCGTGTTATCTGTAGTTTTGGAGTCATCTTTGAAACAACTGCTGCTGCTGCTGTCGCTGTTATAGTGGCTGGCAGCAAAACCCCACTTGGTTTGCGGTGGCAGCGCAGCCAACGTCAACCACAACTATTCACATGAGGAATGAAATGGAATTGTGAACCAAATGAAACAGAGTATTGTGCGTGCCATGAAAGTCGGTTTGTTATGAATTGCATAGCCAAGCGATGCTCCAGTGTTGGCACGGCAATGGGGATGGGTAAATTTGGTACGAAAATTAAAGTTGGAGAATTATTCAATATTTCTCAGATATTCAAGAGAGGCGAATATTCACTTAGCACTAGTTTCAAATATTAAAAGGCTTCTAATAAGGGTGTTGAGGGTTTTTTAAACTCAAAGCCATATGGCCAGAGAGGATATATATCATTTGATACGGCCAAAGCGTGCCTCATCGATAGAGTCCGATAGTCATCAGATTTCACACATCCCAATAATTTTATTAACCCAAGGTCTGGTGTTAAAATGGACAATATCGGTCCACTCTTTCTGGTACCTCCACCACAAATGGTCGAAATTTTCAAAAATACATATCTTTTGCACGGAAAGAGAAAGGATCATCCGGTTTTGCTCGAAGTTTGCAAATTATAATATTTGCATCAGTTCTAGGTCAAGTGCTAAAATGGACAGTACCGGTCCACTCCATCAAGTACCTCCCCCACAAAGGGTCAAAATTTTGAATAATTACAGCTCTTATAAAATGTGATGTAAGGATCCGAACGTCTTCAAATTTCACACCTCCTAATATTTTCATAAATCCAAGATCTGGTGTTTAGATGGAATACATCGGTCCACTCCTTCTGGTACCTCCCCCACAAAGTGTCGAAATTTTGAATACCCATGAAACTCATAAAACGCCAAATTACCATCCGATTCCATTCAGACTTAGCACATCTCAATATTTCTATCAGCACAAGATCTGTTATAGAGATGGCAGAGATCGGACCAATTCTTTTGGTACCTCCCCCACAAAGGGTCAAAGTTTTGAATAACCAAAACGATCATGGAATACGAAATAAGCATCCGATTCTCTTTAAATTACACACATCATAATATTTTTATTAACCCAAGGTCAGGTGTGAAGATGGGATCCATTGGCCCAACCCTTTTAGCACCTTCTCCACAAAGGGTCAAAATTTTGAACATTCATGTAGCTCATAAAACGAAATCCAATTCCATTCCAGACATGGTGCATCTCAATATTTCCATCAACACATGATATGCTATAAATATGGTAGGGATCGGACCATTTATTCTGGTACCTTCCCCACAAAGAGTCGAAGTCTTGAATATCCAAAACAATTATAAAATCCGACATAAGCATTAGATTTGCCTTATATTTTACACATCACAATATTTTTGTTAACCGAAGATCTGGTGTGAAGATGGAATATTACGATCTACTACTTCTGGTACCTCCCCCACAACGGCGTCAACATTTTGAATATCTATGAAGCTCATAAAATGCGAAATTGATATCCGATTTCATTCAGACTTGGCACATCTCAATTTTTCTATCAACCCATGATCTGCTATAAAGATGGAAGAAATCGGACCATTTCTTCCGGTACCTCCCCCACAAAGGGTCAAGGTTTTGAATAACCAAAACAATTATAAAGTCCGAAATAAGCAACTGGATCTCTTCATATTTAACACATCCCATTATTTCTACTAACACAAGATCTGCTGTGAAAATCGGTCCACTTTTTCTGGTACCTCCCCTACAACGGGGTCAAAATTTTAAATATCTATGAAGCTCATTAGATGCGAAATTAACATCCGATTCCATTCAGACTTGGCATACCTCAATATTTTCATCAGCACTAGATCTGTTATAAAGATGGTAGAAATCGGACCATTTCTTCTGGCACCTCCCCCACATAGGGTTCAATATTTTGAAAAAAAAAAAACGCTCAAAGAAATCGAATTAAGCGTCCAACTCTCTTCAAATTTCACACATACAAATATTTTGCTAACGCAGGATCTGTTGTGAAGATAAATATATCTGCGAACCCCTTCTGGTACCTCACCCACAAAGGGTCACAATTTTCAATACTCTTATCTACCATAACTTGCGCAACAAGTCAGCGATTCTTTACAACTAAATATTTCTCTCAACCAAAAACCTGAGATTTATATGGTGATTTCGCATAAAATCGGATATAATTGTTCGATTTTCTTGCAATTTTGCCCATACCAATATTTTTATCTGTATAAGATGAAGCATGAAAATGGAATAATTCGGTCGACTATATCTGGTAACTAACACACTTTCACATTTTTCTAAAAATGATCACATAGTTCATATGAAGTGAAGAAAGCAGGCGATATAGTCCGAACATGGCACCTCGAAATATTTATATCATATTTATTTACGTACGATACGAAATGGACAAAATTACCAAATTTCTTCGGAACCTACTCCAAAGAAGGTCAACAATTTGAATAATCATAAGAGAAGTCAAAATATATTTAAATAAACCAATGGTGGCTGAGGTTATACATCTGTCGGGCAAAACTAACTGATACTTTATTACTTTTTTTTTTCGAATTTTCTCTCAAAATTCCACACCTCCATCGTTCACGGTACATATGTGTACCAAAACTCCCAAAACTAATATGAATTCTTTGTACGACCCATCACACAACCCAAACATGTTCCATCCCTCCACACATCGCCACATCAACAAACCGAATGAAGCAACAGTTGGTTGTTTACATTTCAAAATTGTTTGTTGTGATTCGCTGCGCTTTCCACACATACCAAACGATGGTTGTGGGCTTTAACTAGTTTTTGTTTCATTGTCATTACGTTCCTATGACGGAAATGCATATGTGAAGCTTTTATCAACAGAGCAACAAATAATAGAGAATGGAAAAGAAGGGCTGTTGTTAACAGAGATGAGTTAACATTAACAGTCGTGTATGGAAACAGTGCAAACTCGGTGATGACAGCTTTTAGCATGTATGTTAACGTATGAATGAGTGAGGATGAAAGAGATGAGGAGTAATTTAAAAAAAATCGGTATTTAACACAGAAAATTAAAATTTTCTTTGAAAAAAATGTACAAAATAAAAAATAATTGGAAAAAGGGATAAAAAAAGTACGGCAAAATAAATATTTTTTTTAAAATATTCAAAACAAAGTTAAAAACAGGTATTTTCAAAAATATTTTTAAAAATTACATAAAAACTTTTTGTAAAACAACCCAATTGGAACAGACAATCCTAACTTACGCTGAAAATAAATTATAATATAGGGTTAATACAAAATTCTGAAAAAAAAAATAAAAATATTTTTTACAAAAATCCACATTTATTGATTCCTTAAAAAATTAATCTTTACAAAATCCACGTTTATTGGCCATTAAAAAAATATCTAAAAAAATGCACGTTTATTGATATTTAAAATAATACTTTCTTTACAAAAATCTACGTTTATTAATCGTTAAAAAAATCATTTTTTTAAATCCAAGTTTATTAATCGTTAAAAAAATCATTTTTTTAAATCCAAGTTTATTGGTCTTTGAAATAATACTTTCTTTAAAAAATCCACGTTTATTAATCGTTGAAAAAATCATTTTTTTAAATCCACGTTTATTGGTCCTTGAAAAATAATTTTGGAAAAAAAATTATTGATCCTTATAAAAATAATTTTGAAAAAAAAAAAAAAAACAATTTTATTGATTCTTGAAAAATATGCTTTAAAAATCCATTTTTATTGGTCCTTGAAAATATATTCTTCAAACAAATCCACGTTTATTTGTCTTTTGATCCTTAAAAATATCCTTCATTTATTGGTCCTTAAAAATTTATTTGAAAAAAATACACGTTTGTTGGATCCTTGAAAAATATACTTTAAAATGAAAAAATTCACGTTTATTGGATCCTTGAAAAATATTCTCTGAAAAATCCACGTTTATTTGGTCCTTGAAAAAAATATTCTTTAAAAAATCCACGTTTATTTGGTCCTTGAAAAAAATATTCTTTAAAAAATCCACGTTTATTTGGTCCTTGAAAAAAATATTCTTTAAAAAATCCACGTTTATTTGGTCCTTGAAAAAAATATTCTTTAAAAAATCCACGTTTAATTGGTCCTTGAAAAAATATTCTTTAAAAATAAACGTTTATTTGGTCCTTGAAAAAAATATTCTTTAAAAAATCCACGTTTATTTGGTCCTTGAAAAAATATTCTTTAAAAAATCCACGTTTATTTGATCCTTGAAAAAATATTCTTGAAAAAAATCCACGTTTATTTGATCCTTGAAAAAATATTCTTTAAAAAATCCACGTTTATTTGATCCTTAAATAAATATTCTTTAAAAAAATCCACGTTTATTGGTCTTTGAAAAAAAATCTTTAAAAAATCCACGTTTTTTGGTCCTTGAAAAATATATTCTTTAAAAAATCCACGTTTATTTGGTCCTTGAAAAAAGTATTCTTTAAAAAATCCACTTTTTTTTGGTCCTTGAAAAAAATATTCTTTAAAAACTCCACGTTTATTTGGTCCTTGAAAAAAATATTATTTAAAAAATCCACGTTTATTGGTCCTTGAAAAATTAATCTTTAAAAAATCCACGTTTATTGGTCCTTGAAAAAATTAATCTTTAAAAAATCCACGTTTATTGGTCCTTGAAAAATTAATCTTTAAAAATCCACGTTTATTTGGTCCTTGAAAATATATTTTTTTTAAAAAATCCAATTTTATTTGTCCTTGAAAAATATTTTTTACAAAATCCAATTTTATTTGCCCTTAAAAAAATATTTTTTAAAAATCCAATTTTATTCGTCCTTAAAAACAATATTTTTTTTAAATCCACGTTTATTGGTCCATGAAAAAAAATATTCTTTAAAAAATCCACGTTTATTTGGTCCTTGGAAAAAATATTCTTTAAAAAAATCCACGTTTATTTGGTCCTTGGAAAAAATATTCTTTAAAAAATCCACGTTTATTTGGTCCTTGGAAAAAATATTCTTTAAAAAATCCACGTTATTTGGTCCTTGGAAAAAATATTCTTTAAAAAATCCACGTTTATTTGGTCCTTGGAAAAAATATTCTTTTCAAAATCCACGTTTATTTGGTCCTTGGAAAATATATTCTTTTAAAAAAAATCCACGTTTTTTTGGTCTTTGGAAAAAATATTCTTTTAAAAAATCCACGTTTATTTGGTCCTTGGAAAAAATATTATTTTAAAAAAAATCCACGTTTTTTTGGTCTTTGGAAAAAATATTCTTTAAAAAATCCACGTTTATTTGGTCCTTGGAAAAAATATTCTTTAAAAAATCCACGTATATTTGGTCCTTGGAAAAATATTCTTTAAAAATCCACGTATATTTGGTCCTTGGAAAAAATATTCTTTAAAAAATCCACGTTTATTTGGTCCTTGAAAAAAAAATATTCTTTAAAAAATCCACGTTTATTTGGTCCTTGAAAAAAAATATTCTTTAAAAAATCCACGTTTATTTGGATCCTTGAAAAAATATTCTTTAAAAATCCACGTTTATTTGGATCCTTGAAAAATATTCTTTAAAAAATCCACGTTTATTTGGTCCTTGGAAAAAATATTCTTTAAAAAATCCACGTTTATTTGGTCCTTGAAAAAAATATTCTTTAAAAAATCCACGTTTATTTGGTCCTTGAAAAAAATATTCTTTAAAAATCCACGTTTATTTGGATCCTTGAAAAAAATATTTTTAAAAAATCCACGTTTATTTGGTCCTTGGAAAAAATATTCTTTAAAAAATCCACGTTTATTTGGTCCTTGAAAAAAATAATCTTTAAAAAATCCACGTTTATTTGGTCCTTGAAAAATATAATCTTTAAAAAATCCACGTTTATTTGGTCCTTGAAAAAAAAATTAAAAAAAAACCACGTTTATTTGGTCCTTGAAAAAATTAATCTTTAAAAAATCCACGTTTATTTGTTCCTTGAAAAAAGTAATCTTTAAAAAATCCACGTTTATTTGGTTTTTGAAAAAAGTATTGTTTAAAGAATCCACGTTTATTTGGTTTTTGAAAAAAATATTGTTTAAAAAATCCACGTTTATTTGGTCCTTGAAAAAAAATATTCTTTAAAAAATCCACGTTAATTTGGTCCTTGAAAAAATTATTCTTTAAAAAATCCACGTTTATTTGGTCCTTGAAAAAAATATTCTTTAAAAAATCCACGTTTATTTGGTCCTTGAAAAAATATTCTATAAAAAATCCACGTTTATTTGGTCCTTGAAAAAAATATTCTTTAAAAATCCACGTTTATTTGGTCCTGAAAAAAATATTCTTCAAAAAATCCATGTTTATTGGTCCTTGAAAAAATATTCTTTAAAAAATCTACGTTTATTTGGTCCTTGAAAAAAATATTCTTTAAAAAATCCACGTTTATTTGGTCCTTGAAAAAATTATTCTTTAAAAAATCCACGTTTATTGGTACTTGAAAAAAATATGCTTTCAAAAATCGACGTTTATTTGATCCTTGAAAAAATATTCTTTAAAAATCCACGTTAATTTGATCCTTGAAAAAAATATTATTTAAAAATCCACGTTTATTTGGTCCTTGAAAAAATATTCTTTAAAAAATCCACGTTTGTTTGGACCTTGAAAAAAGTAATCTTTAAAAAATCCACGTTTATTTGGTCCTTGAAAAAAAATATTCTTTAAAAAATCCACGTTTATTTGGTCCTTGAAAAAAACTATTCCTTAAAAAATCCACGTTTGTTTGTCCTTTGGTCCTTGAAAAAAATATTCTTTAAAAAATCCACGTTTATTTGTCCTTTGGTGCTTGAAAAAAATATTCTTTAAAAAATCCACGTTTATTTGTCCTTTGGTCCTTGAAAAAAAATATTCTTTAAAAAATCCACGTTTATTTGTCCTTTGGTCCTTGAAAAAAATTTTCTTTAAAAAATCCACGTTTATTTGTCCTTTGGTCCTTGAAAAAAATATTCTTTAAAAATCCACATTTATTTGGTCCTTGAAAAAATATTTTTTAAAAAAAATTCACGTTTATTGTTTCTTGAAAAAATATTCTTTAAAAATCCACGTTTATTTGGTCCTTGAAAAAATATTGTTTATTTGTCCTTTGGCATGAGTATTGTCTCATATATGTAAGCTTTTTATTTGAGAGCTTTCAGATACAAAGCTTTGGTTTTGCATCAAAGCTTTCCTGTTATTTTGAGGTAGTTGGCAACTCTGTAAAACTTTCAAATTCAATTTTGACAGTTACAGTTCAAATATTTATTTTCCATCCAAGCTTCTACCCCAAAAATGTTTACCACCCAGCTGCAATACCAACAGGAGGACTGCTTTGCCAATGTGGTGCAGGATTTTCTCATCTGCACCACGATACACAAGGCCCGCCATTTGGGTGTTTTCCAGGGTGAAATCTATGTCCGGCTGACATTGGACAAATGGTCAAGGCATACCAAGTTTTTGCTAATTCAGAAAATCCCTACTTCAATGAGGTGAGTGGTGGCCAAGGGTCCTGAGGGACTCTCCTCGATATCCTTTTTCATTATCAATGATTTTTTCCCTAAGTATTTTGTGTTCGAATTGAAATGCACCTTGGCGGAACTGTTGCGCTTGACCATACGCTATGAGGTCAAACGGCATACGACATGTCGCCGAAATCCCACACTGGGTGAGCTGCTGGTGGACATGCAAAGCGTGTGGCACCAACGAAATCGTTGTTACTTCAAGAAATGGGGACGATTGGAGGCAGTCGTGGAGGAACAGGAATCCTCAAAGGGGAGAGGAGATCTGCCATCTAATGACCCCAAAGGCTATTTGCAAATTGATTTGGCCATTGTCTCGCAGGCCACAAATCCTCAGACCATTCTGAGGCCAGGTGAGGAGGATGAGGATACGATGAGCGTGACCACAAATGTTTGGCAAATTAATCAGGATTATGATAATATTGAGAGGTGGGGAAGGGGGGCAACCATTCGAAATTCCCAGGGGAAATATTGAAATTGAATCTGTTTTTTTTTTTTCAGGAATCTACTGGATAACATGGCAGCGGATGTGCAGTGCAATATTCTTTATAGTGTCAGATTTTATAGGGGAGTTATGGCCAAGAAGTCGGATTATTTGATACAAGTGAGGAAGAGTTTTGGAAATAATTTTTCCTGAATTAAATACCCTTCCCCTTTCCCCTCTTCCCAAAGTTCAGATTCCATCCCTTTAGAGGTAAATCGGCAATCGTCAAAAATTCCCAATTCCCGGTGTGGAATCAGGAAATCCATTTCTCTTGGATATATCCCTCGCTGGCCCAAACTCTCTTCCTACAGCTAATGGCCCACGAACAGCTGCAATGGAAATGCGTGGCCGAACAGGAAATACATTTTCAGGATATAGCATTTAAAGGTAGGGTGGTTGCATTATCCCTAAGAGAATTTTTATTTAAATAAAATGTCCTCCACTACCAGATAAACCTGCCCTGGGTCCCACCTTTATACACTTCTATGACAGCCTGAATTCCTCGAAATATATTGGCCGTGTTTTGATGGAAATTCGTTCGGAATGTTTGCAAACACCCCCACCACCTGGCGGAATTTAAATATCAAGTCCATACAACCCTTGGATGAGTCACGCCATTGGCAGGAGGAAACATTTGTGCTGGAATTTCTAGCTCTGCAAGGGGAGTTTGTTCATGGCAATTGCAGTAATTTGAAAATTTGATGGAAGATGGGAGGTGAGTAATATTTTCCTGAGGAACAAAAAAAAAATATCTTCAGATCCCAGAAAAAGTCAAACCTTTTTTCAAAAAATTATCAAAATCCTGGAATATTCTGGGATGAAATTTATAATCTGAGTGGAATAACCAGAGGGATAAAATGGTTAGTTAAATGCACCGAGGTCGACCTGCACTCAGAGTAAAAAAAGCTGTAAGTTCGGCTCGGCCGAATACCCTTTCATAGCAAATTTGGAAATTTCAAAGAAAAAAGCAAAAAAAAATGAAATTCGCTAAAATTCTGGTGCGATTTCAAAATTATCGAATATAGCCCTTATATTGGGTCTTTACGAAGACGTGGTACCTGTAGAAACTTCAAATACGAAATTTCAAAAATTTCGGTGAATATTGTACCTAAATCGTCAAAATACCGAATATAGGGAGGTACAGCTATATGAGGCCTATACCTGGACCTGCACAGACGATTTTCTGGCATAGACTGTAGTACCCATTACGAATTCTAAATACGAAAGTTGAAACAACTCCGGTGAATAATCTCCCTAACATCGTCAAAATATAGAATAACAGGAGTACCGTAATATATGGGCTATATGATATCTTGCAGGGGGTAAAGTGCTAAGAAAGAAACTCTAGTATAGATTTTTAGACAATTCCTTTGAAAAATGTACCTTAAAAGCATCAAAATACCGAATATCGAGGAGAAACCTGTTCAAAAGAATTAGTAAATATTTTCTGGTTTTTTTGGGCAACATTGGTGCACACATTTTCTTATATATAATGGAAATAGAGATTTCTGTTTTTTTTGTGACTTATAGTGAAATTTGTGTAGATAATTTCTTCTTTTAAGATTTTTTGCGTAAAATGAAATTAATGGTACTTTCATGTTTAAATTCGAAAAAAGAACGAGAAAATTTGATATAAAAAATAAGAATATTTTTCGCTTTTTTTTTTTTGTGTCAACATTGATGCACTTATTTTCTTGATATATAATGAAAATAGTGATTTCTTTTCTTTGGTGACTTACAGTGAAATTTGGTGCAGATTATTTCTCTTTTAAGACTTTTTGTCCAAAATGACATTTTATGTTACTTTCACACCTGAAGTTGAAAAAAGGCCGAGAAAAAAATGTATCAAAAATTAGAAAATATTTTCGCGTTTTTTTTTTTTTTTTTTGGCCAACATTGGTGCACATTTTTTTCTTGAATATAATGGAAATAGCGATTCTTTTCTTTGGTGACTTATGGTGAAATTTGGTGCAGATTATTTCCTCTTTTAAGACTTTTTGCCTAAAACGTAAATAAATGGTATTTTCATAGCTGAACTCGAAAAAAGACCGAGAAAAGAAAATTATCAAAAGTTTGAAAATATTTTCGCGGTTTTTGGTCCAAATTGGTGCATTTCTGTCTTGATAATAATGGAAATAGAGATTTCTTTTCTTTGGCGACTTATAATGAAATTTGGTGTAGATAATTTCTTCTTTTAAGATTTTTTACCTAAAACGAAATTTAATGGTACTTTCATGTTTTAATTCGAAAAAGAACGAGAAAATTTTGATAAAAAAAAATAAAAATATTTTCGTTTTTTTTGTGTCAACATTGATGCACTTATTTTCTTGATATATAATGGAAATAGAGATTTCTTTCTTGGGACTTATAGTGAAATTCGGTGCAGATTATTCTCTTTTTAAGATTTTTTACCTAAAATGAAATTTAATGCTATTTAATACCTAAACTTGAAAAAAGACCGAGAAAAATTTTATCAAAAAATTAGGAAATATTTTCGCGTTTTTTTTGGGCAACATTGGTGCAATTATTCTTGATATATAATGAAGATAGAGATTTCTTTTCTTTGGTGACTTATAGTGAAATTTGGTGCAGATATTTCCTCTTTTAAGAATTTTTGCCAAAAACGACATTTTATGTTACTTTCAGGTGCCAACTCGAAAAAAGTCAGAGAAAAAAATTATCAAAAATTAGAAAATATTTTCGGTTTTTTTTTGCCAACATTGGTGCACATATTTTATTGATATATAATGGAAATATAGATTTCTTTTCTTGGTAACTTATAGTGAAATTTGGTGTAGATTATTTCCTCTTTTAAGACTTTTTGTCTAAAAGACATTTTATGTTACTTCATGCTTGAATTCGAAAAAGAACGAGAAAATTTGATAAAAAACATTACGAAATATTATCGCGTTTTTGGGCAACATTGGTGCACTTTTTTCTTATATATAATGGAAATAGCGATCTTTTCTTGGGTGACTTACAGTGAAATTTGGTGTAGATTATTTCCTCTTTTAAGATTTTGTGTCTAAAACGAAAATTAATGGTACTTTAATACTATATTTGAAAATAGACCCAGACAAATTTATTAAAATTTAGAAATATTTTCGCGTTTTTGGGCCAACATGGGTGCACGTTTTTTCTTGATATAAAATAGAAAACAGAGATTTATTTTCTTTGGTGACTTATAGTGAAATTTGGTACAGATTATTTCCTCTTTAAGACTTTTGCCTTAAAACGAAATTTATGTTACTTTCAGGTGTCAACTCAAAAGAAGTCCGTGATAAAAAATGATAAAAAAAGTCATGAAGAAATATTTTCGAAATTTTTTCGAAATATTGATGCGAAAATATTTTGCATATAATTGAAATAGAGATTTCTGTTCTTTGGCGACTTATAGCAAAATTTGAAGAAGAATATTTCGTCTCTAATGTCATCCTTCTAAAATGATGATTTATTGGAGATTTTTGCACAAACTCACACAAAGTAAGACTTGAACCCTAAAATTGTTTTAATATATATGATTCCTGGCGTCTGGTAAGATTTAGACCCTTGATGTCTTCTGGGATAATAGTAGATTTTATGACGAACAATTTGTGGAATATTTCAATTTCTATAATCACGTTTGAGGGAGTTTTTGACCATATTTAAGAAAAGGACCAAAAAAAGACGCTTTAGTGACTCGCTCGAGAGTTAAAAATTTCGACCAAAATATGTTTCGAGTTTTTTCTGCATTATTGCCGAAGACTGTATTTCAAGGAATCTTAATGCGAAAGTTTCCAAAAGTGTGGAAGTAGAGTGAAATCCTCCACCCCTCTCCTATTTTAGTTATTTTTCGATGTTAACTCCAGCCATCAAATCATTCTTAACGACCTTTTTGTCTGTTTTTTTCAGAAACTGCTTCAAACTCCGTAGAATGTTTCCTCAAAACCATACTCCTGCAAAAAAGGTGAAAATTGCCAAACCTTTGAAATATTTTCGCCAAGAATCACCCTACAAGGCCATTACAATGCATCTGCAATACCAGACTATCGCCATAAATATGAAGGTGAGAAAATTATCAAGGAAATGATTCAACATATCAAAGAGGGAATGGAAAATTTTCGACAATTCAACTTTATACGGGCAGCAACAGCAGGCCCAGTTGAAAATATTAAGAGAATAGTTACAAGGCTAATGGATTTTATTAAGGGGGCCATGGAGTCGCGAAAGCTGGAATATCGTGGAAACAAAGAACCCCACACAGTGGGATGTGAAACGTTTGCTGTATTTGCGGGAGTATTTGTAAGTATTCTAAAAAAATCGGGGAAAAGTAAGATTTACTCTAAGTATAGGTATAAGGAACTGTTGATGGCGGGAAGGCATTAAAATAATGTTATAAAAATATACAGAAATAAGAGAGATCACTTTGATACCACTGTGGGACAAATTTAATCCTTCCAATAATTTCGGGAACAATCCTGCAGATTATGAAAGTAGAGCTTAGGAATAGAAGGCATGTGTATCAGCGTTTTGAAAGTTTACCTCGAAAAGTAACCAAAATAGAGGAGGCAAGTTCTCCCCTCAACAACACTTTTGGAAATTTCGAATTAATATTCCTTGGAATTCATTGATTCTTGGTATATAGGACTTTGGCAATATTGCAGATACAAATACGAGGAATATTTTAGTGAAAAATTTTAACCCTCAAGAGAGTCAACAAAGGGGTCTTTTTGGTCCATATTTAAAAATATGGTGAAAAACTACATCGTAGCAAATCAAAATATTCCACAAAATTATTTGTCATGAAATTTATATAGGTCCTAGAAGACGTCAAAAGTCTAATGTTACCTAGCGCCAGGAATTTAAAATATTTAATTAGCATTTTAAGGTTTAGCCTTACTTTGTGTGAATTTATGCAAAATTCTCCAACAAACCAACATTTTAGAGAAATGAAGTTAAAGACAAAAATATTCTCCATAAAATTTCACTGTAAGTCACCAAAGAGTAGAATCTGTTTCCACTCTATACAAAATAATATTAGTATCAATATTCCCACAAAAAAACGCGAAAATTTCCTAATGTTTTTTCGTTGAATTTTCAATTGAGGCATGAAAGTAACATAAAACTTTATTTTAGACAAAAAATCTTAAAGGAGGAAAAATCTACACCAAATTTTAATATAAGTCTCAAAAGAAAATAAATCGCTATTTCAAGGCGTATCAAAAATATGTGCAAAAAATATAGGCCAAAAAACGCAGAAATATTCCCTGATTATTTGATCATTTTTTCTCAACGTTTTTTCAAGTCGAGACTGAAAGTAACATAAAATTTCATTTTAGACATAAAATCTTAATAGAAGAAATAATCTACATCAAATTTCACTATGAGTCCCAAAAAAAGAAATCGCTTTTTCCAATCAGAAAAATGTGTGCAACAATATTGCCCAAAAAACGCGAAAATATTCCCTAATGTTTGATCATTTATTTCTCGCTTTTTTCAAATTCAGGTATGAAAGTA